>NC_143255.1:107993086-108150313 GCF_984573655.1 Nuphar pumila | reverse complement strand
CTGCATTTCAAATTAGTGTTCCAAGTCCCAACTAACTAACTAACTTGGTCTCTTGAATCTGTGTTCGGCTCTAGTGAACTTGGTTAGCCACATTTGTCAAGGCTGTTCAAACTCAAACTTTGGTACCACGTTCATAATCAGGGAGGTTAATAAGCGTGACTTTAATTATCTTTACTAAATTATTGTCACCTGAGAGTGCCACTAAATCATCAATTGAAAGGCCCCTGAGAGAGAAGCTCTGGTTCAGTTGAGAGAGGTTGAATGTAGGAACCGGTAATAATTTAGTTTCAGCGGCTTTGGAAATTCTTCCATCTTTCCTTCCTTTGGGCACCTCCCAAGTTGGTCCTCCAGACTAAAAGAGAAGCAAAAGATGAAACAAACATTATCAACTGTTGTTTCCCACTGAAATAACAAAAACAAAATATTATAACTTCATTAAAATATATGGTAAATTAATGACACCGACATATTCCACTCCTACAATACAATGCAGCTCATGAATGGCAACTAGTAGAACAATCAATTTCCAACAATGGCCCATATACAACAAAGACGAAACCGGAACAATCGATCTTTTCGTCAAATATTATGAACAAATTAAGTTCCAATTTGGTCTAATGAAATTGGTGTCACTACTTACAAGTAGCACTGCATCCCGAGCAGCAAGTGCAAGAATATCAGCACAAGAAACAACACCCGGACACTGAACTTCCAGCTTCTTCTTAGCTGCATCAATAACATAGAACGCATGCAAAGAGATGTTGGGTGGCCCGTCTTTCTCAGCAGTGTTGGTCTTAGTAGAATTCAGCAACACAGATCCATCACAGCCCTGAAAGAGAACTCAAGTCAATCAGATAATCTAAACAAACACATTAAGAACTCAAGGCTCAAAACTTGGTACACTGGACCAACTTAGCCCAGGTCCAAGGACTAGTCAAGTGAAATTTTGTGGATGGTTAGACCTATTTTTCCATGTTATCAGACTTCACTTTATATATGGAACAACCATGAATCTCTTTAGGCACTCAGGCTGATCGAGTTTAAAACCTCTAAATGTGATAGGAGTAACTTGACTCCATTGGCATTGCGGTAGATTTAAGAAGTCCGTGTAGGCTAGCTTGCTCAATTTTTAAATGGATCTATTACAAATATGAGAGAGAGAGAGAGAGAGACCCTGATGAAACAGTCGTGGAAGTGCATCCGGAGGAGTGCAGCTGGAACAGTTTGGTCACGATTCATGGCCTTCTTGACAGTTTTTGCCACAATGGAATCAACCTTTGGGCATGATTTGTCATAGTAATCTGTGCTTAGTGAGCCAGCTACAAAAACAACAATGGACAATACCACAAGAAAATGAACAAGTACCACAGCCCCCATCTCTCTCTCTCTCTCTCTGAATGCTTAATGTTGATGTGAAGAGCTAAGACAGGGCCTCAGGATATATATAGAAGGGGAAAGATTTGAGAAAAAAGTATTTGGAGGGAACAAATTTTGAGTTCATTTGTTTCTTTCTCATTAAACTTACTTTCATGGAATTCTTTAATTTGTAAGGTAAAGGAACATGGAGCCTTTAAGACTAAGAAATATAGTAAAGAACTTGCCTGGTATTTGATCGTTTGAACGGATTGGTTAGTAGAGTGGTTCAATCATGTTGGAGGGATATTCATTTCGTAAAATGAACTAAATTAAGCAGCACTTCAAATTGTCTTGATTGGACTTCTCTATCTAATAGATATGCACTTGGGTGAGAGGGAGGTAAGCAAGATATAGTTTTATTAGGATAAGTCTTTGGTGCCGATGTGCATAGAGTATCAATGAGTTCAATCTTACCTCATGCATTTTTAAGTGGATGGGACTATACAAATAGGCTTAGTTACAAATGATGCTTTAATCAAACAGTTTGGATGCAGAAGTCTTTTTTTCAATTATATTTTGGTGCAATATGGACCAATTTTCGGCTGTGCACATCCACATCAAAGATGCAACCATTTTGTTGCGGACAGTTAAACATCCATCCATATTTATTGTATGCATATGCGTAAAATCAAAGTCAGTCCCAGTTTCTTAGAACCAAGTATTAATCCTAAATTATTATGGATCCAAAGTTGGCCGGGAGTTGTAGGGGTGGTCCCCTACCCGTAAGGTGGGGGTTCGTGTGACAGTTTTTCTCCTTTTATTTTTTTGTGTTTCTTTCTTCGATCTATCTATCGGTAGGTCAAAGGGCCGTTTCCTAACAGGCAAAACGCGATTGAGATCGCCAACCAGGCGTGCCCATCCATCTCTAACCATCATTTGAAATATGATGGGTTCCATCATACATTCAATCATAGCCATCCAATCAATGGATAAATAGTTCTAGCTGGATGGCTACGATTGAATGTATGATGAAACCCATCCTATTTCAAATGATCGGATTCGTTTCCCTGCAAATGTTATGATGGATCTTACTATATCATTGGCTTTTGGTAATTTATGTTAGTTTCTTTGATGTAAACAGACGGCTTTGAACTGTATAAATCACAGTTTAATGTCAATAATGATGATTATATATATATATATATATATATATATATATATATATATATATATATATATATATATATATGAGCTTACTCAAAATTTCACTTGGGGCACTCTTGATTAGCTTTCACGTAGGGATGTCAACGGTTTGAATCTAAGCATTACCAAATTCGATTTATTTTTTTTCTAACCATGAGAGCAATGAAAGCACACATGCAAGCTTTCATGGTAGAAAAATAGGAAAAAATTGCTCTCTAACCGGACGGCGAATTTGAAAAGCAAGTCTTGAATTTCTTTGTTGCCGCGGGCAACATTGTCTCCTCAAAATCTCCTTCATTGTTGCATTAATTATATATACAATACAATGAACTTTTATATACAACTGAACTAATACCCTCGACAAATGGGTTGGAGTATGCTAGGTCTCAAATCATTCTTGGGGAATGTGGACGATACCATATTCGACTAATTGGATATTGGCTAAACAGATTCTGATCAGTTTTTTACATGTAAACTTATTCAGATATCCATCAAACTCGAATATTTATCACATTCGGTAGCAAAAAATCAACAGTACTCTCTTTGTAAAATGGTACCATCTTCGAAATGCCTTACACCAATTTGCCAAAATTCTCTCCACATCCAAAATTTCAATTCTTGACTTTTTTAGGCCATTTTTATCTTTTGCATAGGTGAACCGCCTGATGTTTCCGTGATAGATGCACACATTGTTTGAAATTCACATAAAAGAATTTGCGAACCTGGCTAAGTTGAATCCCAGAAAAGAAGATTCGCATATCAAATGTGCATCTTCTAAAGTTCGCAAGCCCTATGCAAACCTTCTAAAATTGAAAAAGTTCTAGCTCGACAGATTCACTCTATACATGCGTGGCAGTCATATCATTCACACAAGCATCATGTGAACCTCTTTTAACTAAAAAAATGCTTAAAGTCAAGATGTACATAAACAAATATATGTTAGACCTTTGCAAATTTGTATTGTGAATGTCTCTAAACTTTGACTATTTTTATTTGAACTCTGCAAGTTGTGTCACCTATTTGTGGATGTCACAATTTTTGGGCGGATAATATGCAAACCTCCTTTAACTAAAATTGCATAAGTCTAGACGTACGTTTGTAAGTGTGTGTTTTTATTTTCGTAAATATGTATTGTGAAAGTCCTTATCTTCGCTTGTTATCTGATTCAAGTTTGGCTGGTTCGTGTCATTCATTTACGGTCATTCCCTACCTTCTCTCATATAACATTTGAACCTCCTTTAACTAAAATCACATAAAGTCTAGATCCACAAAAATCAAACATTCACACAAGTCCTATATTTGCAAGATTTATATGTAAGACAACTGCTAATTCAAAACAAATATAATTAAAATATGAATGTCCTTGCCTGTTGTATTGGCGCACCCTTGGAGGTAGTGCCAGTGTAAAATGTGTTCTATTGGCACAAATATTGACTTGTGTCACAGAAAAGGCTTGCCAATAAAACTTATTTTATCAACAAAAAAAAAGTCATGGGAAACCAAACCGGGGGCATTTGGATACAAGAGGAGGAGGCAGGATGGAGTTTGTTAGAGCGAACGTCTTCCTGTCACATAGCCTCATCACCCTCGAGATCTTCAACGTTGTCCATGATGCCCTCTGATCCAACGATGCCCTCGTCGCCCTCTGTTGCGACCTCTCTTGCAACTCCTCCGATGACTTCCATGCCATCTCCTCAAAAAACTTTTCACTGACACAAAAGCCGCGTCAATGAAAACTGGTTCGCTGGTGCAAAAATTGCACCAGTGAAAGTCCTTGCGAAGTTATAATTAGTTACAAGTTTGTCAAACAAATTAAACAAAAAAATCTAATCCTCGCCAAGATTTTGGGCATCATCCTCTTCATTTTCTTGATCTGCCCCTTCCTCCATGCCTCCATCAGTTCTTCTACGCTGATCATCTCCATCATCCTATAAAAGAGAACCAAAATGTTAGTATTTATAAACAAAACCTAATGAAATAAATTATATGCAATTCATCTAATCTAATGTAACAAAGTAAATGGATGAATGACAAATAGACTAGTAATAAACTGAAGGACATTAACAAAATTATAAGAAAAATTTTATAGCAATTCAATCATGCATACCTGACGCGTACCTGAGCTCATGTTGAATGCAGATAAAGTTCTCCTGTCCTAAAAAAAGTTGCATAACTCATTACAGACATGGTTGGGAATGACTTTATTTAAAAAGTGTTGCATTTTGTCCTCAAGACGCTGATAAACACCATCCCAAGACATAGCAGGGTCAATAGGACATTGGGAGTTGATGATGCCTGGAAAACTCTGTGAGCCCGGGCTGTAGGAGGCAACGACTGGTGTGGTTTTCATGTTACTCTCAAACCCAAATACACGACTCTTTTTTGGTTCACCTGTAGCAGTCACCCATGCTGCAGGATCAAAAGACGGATGCTGAGTGGAGTCATCGCCATATCGTTATATCATTTGTTGCTCGTATGACTCCTACAAAGTAATAATTAGAATATGGATTACGAATTACAATGTTTATGATAACATAATTCAAAGTAACTTGTATATTACAATATTTATTAATACAATAAATACATATCATTGTCGCTCTCGCCTTCTCTGATACAAAATCTCCCGTGCTCTTACGTTTATGTGTTTCAACAAACACATTCTTGTAAGGCACAATGCTTCCTTTTTCTGTTTTCTGCAATGTGACATGATATAAAAAATTGATTAATAAGTATGCAGAAATACTCACAAATTTGACAATATATATATATATATATATTGATGACTTACCATTTTCTTCTGGTGGCTCTCCAAAGTCCTAGATCCACTTGTGTGTAGAGGCGCATCGGGCATCGCTGCTCGGTTTTGTGCACCCTTTGCTGAGCGGTTTCGAAAATCATTGCTCGCCCACTTGTCGCACATGCCCTCCCAATAATCTCTCCTGACAGTAGCCGACCCATGGCCCTTCTGCTGCAGGGGATTATCTATCCCACTAGTTGTTTTTTTTTGTTGCAGTCTTCATATTGTGCAGCATGTCGGCAAATCGATTGACAGTCACCTTCTGCCACACTACCCTCGCATCCTTCTCCTTGTTTGCACTCGCAAAACGATGAGAGGCATACAAATACTTTCAGTACGTTAGCACATATTTCAATAAAATGTTGCTTGTTATGATAAATGATTACATACCATGAATGAGGAAATTAAGCTGTCTAACACCTCTCTCGGGTACTCTTTTCATTGCGCTACTGGTCTTGAAAGATGATGCAGTAATGACTTCGTAATTTCTCGTATTACTTCTTGCTGCTCAAACCTCACACTGCACATGAAAAGATACACATTAACAATCGACCATCAATATATATTTTTTATAAGTTAAATATTGAACAAGTGACAATGAAATACTTACGGTCGACCATCGATATATACTATTTGAATTACTTATCGTGGGTCACACGGAGAAGACCTTGCATCCAGCGTATGTGGGTCATGTGTAGGCAAAATAACACCTACCGAACAATGAGTTAGAAATTCATATAATGTAAATTTCAACTAATCAAATATACAATTATTTAAATGATATACCTATCTATTTCTATATGTTTTGTTCTCTCATGAAACACAGGATTTGCAACAATATAAATTGCTGCCTGATTATCGCAATGCATAGGAACTGGTGATGAGAATGTAAACCCCATTTCAGTCAATAAACTTTTTATCCATATAATTTCACTAGCGGTAGTGGCCATTGCCTAATATTCTGCTTCCGCACTGGATCTCGACACCACCTTCTGTCTTTTACTCTTCCAAGACACCATATTACCTCCTATAAAAACACAATACCCTGTAGTAGACCAACGTTGTATACCGCCTGCCCAATCTGCGTCAGAGTATCCTTTGATTTCCACGTGATTATTTCTTTTATACCACAATCCTTGACCCAAAGATTTCTTCAAATATCTCAAGATTCTCTCTATAATGTTTACATGAGATATACTTGGATTATGCATGTGCTGCCTTGCTATACTTACCGCATGAGTGATGTCCGGTCTGGTTACGGTGAGGTAAATAAGCCTTCCCACAAGTCTTTGATATTGAGCAATGTCTAGAGCCATCTTCTCTGATTCTCCTCTATCTCTAAAATCGCTTTCAAGGGGGGTGTCCACTGGACGACTGCCTAACTTTCCTGTTTCTTTTAGCAAATCCAGAGTATATTTACTCTAAGACATAAAAATACCCTTTTTTGAATGGGCAAATTCGATTCCCGGGAAGTATCTCAATCTTCCAAGGTCCTTAATATCAAACTCACTTTGAAGCATTTCTTTGGTCTTCTGAATATAACCTGCAGTGATTATCAAGTCATCAACATATATAAGAATAAGAACCAAATCTTTTCCATCCCTGCGCATAAACAATGAATTATCAGCCTTGGATCTAATAAACTTGTTTCGTTCCACGACCTGGCTCAATTTGACATGCCATTCTTATGGAGATTGCTTCAGCCCATAAATTGACTTTTTGAGTCTGCAAACGAGATTGGATGATTCTTGAGGATGCCCTTATGGGATTTTCATGTAAACTTCTTGCAAATCCCATTGTAAAAACGCATTTTTTACATCCATCTGAAACAACGACCAACTAAAATTGCAAGCAACTCAAAGTAATATTCGAACAATGTTCATTTTGGCTGCAGGAGCAAATGTCTCCTCGTAGTCGAGCCCTTGAGTTTGAGTGCAGCCTTTAGCTACCAGCCTTGCCTTGTGTCTTTCCACTGTTCCGTCATGATTGTAATTGGTCTTAAAAACCCATCGACACCCTACAATTTTTTTACCTTCTGGGAGAGTGGTTAGATCCCACGTGTGATTCCTATGAAGAGCCTCAAGCTCTTCTTTCATCGCCTTATTCCAAGCTTCACTTTTTTTTGGCATCTTCATAGGTTTATGGTTTTTGTTGCAAGGAACATAAGAAAGCAAAAAAATCATTTGAAACCTTCTTGCACGATAAGTGTTTCTCTATAGGATATCTGACGGCACTGTAAGTAACATAGTCCTTTAAATATTGAGGAGGATTAATACGTTGAGACCTTCTTGGCTCAACATGACTTGGAGTGGTCTCATCGTTAACAGAGACTATAGGTCGATTGCTATCATTTGTTAATGTCTCATTTTCTGAGGGTTCATTGTGAGGTTCAAGCATGATGACCAAGTCATCATACAAGTTCGGGAGAATAGTCTCTCCCTGTCTGTCATTATCGTCATCCAAATTTCTGATGAAGAGAGTATCTTCATCAAACTTTACATCTCGTGGGATATAAAGTTTATTTTCTTCCATACTATAACACCTGTATCTCTTTTTGTCAGTGGCATACCCAACAAATATACATTTTCGAGATTTTGGACTCAGCTTATCTCGTTCAGTTTTGTCGATCATCACAAAAACCGTACATCCAAAGATCCAAAGATGTTGAATGTTGAACTCTCATCCCTTAAGGATTTGTAATGGGGACTTTCCATTTAGCCGACTACTCGATAGTCGATTTATGAGATAACAAGCCGTCATAACAACTTCACTCCAAAATTTTTTGGGCATATTGACCTGAAAAATTAAAGACCGTGTGATTTCAAGAATATGCCAATTTTTTCTTTCGGCGACACCGTTTTGTTGGGGAGTCCTGACACACGTATATTGATGTTCCTGTAAGATTTTGCCTCCTGGAGTATCGCTGATGCAGAAGAAGAGAAAGACAGTGAGAAAGAAGGGGACGAGTGCAACAAATGGTCTGATTCCACACACAAAGATCGTGCCCTATATATATATATATATATATATATATATATATATATATATATATATATATATATATATATATATATCTGTGTGTGTGTTACAGACCGGATCGGGTCTGGATATTACATAACCTTACATCAGTTCCAAACCTGAATACAAATACAAGACGTTATACAGATTCTGGTATTCGGGTCGAGATCCAAACCCGTAACCCGAAAACATAAACAATTTCAATACCCTCCCTCAAGTTGTGCATGGCCGCGCACCATGGACAACTTGCTTTTCAAGAACCAAAACCGTATGCTGATAAGGCCTTTAGTGAATAAATCTGCTATTTGATCTGTTGTTCGAACGTAGGCTGCTTCAACTTCTTTTTCTTTTACCTTTTGTCGAATGAAATGTTGATCAGGCCATCCCCAAGAGTACCCTTTAAGTATCGAAGGATTCTCTTGACAACGTTCATATGCTCTGTGCGTGGGTCATGCATGAACTGTGAGACTTGATTCACTACATACACAATGTCTGGTCTTATGAAAGTTAGATATTGAAGCATACCCACAAGGCTGCGATATTGTTGGGGTTCTCCATATACTTCTCTGTCCTGAGCACTGAGGTTACGATTCAACACACTGGGAGTGGATAGAGGCTTGCAATCCTTCATACCCGCCTTATCTAATAAATCCAGGGTATATTTGTGTTGAGTTAGTGAAAGGGAATTATCCCACCGATCTACCTCAACCCCCAAGAAATAACGTAGAACCCCCAAATCTTCCATTTTGAACTTTCAACTTAGTAGAGCTTTTGTAACTTCTATATGTTCATCAGAGTTCCCAGTAATGATAATATCATCCATATAGAGAGAAGCAATGTACAGACCTGACGATCCCAAAAAATAAATAGAGAGTGATCGAGGTGAGACCGAATGAACCCATGTCGTTGAACTTCAACAGAGAAGCTATCAAACCAAGAACGGGAGGCCTGCTTTAGACCATAGATAGCTCTTCGTAATTTACAGACATGAGTGTTGGGACTGTGCTCTGCATAACCAGGTGGTTCCTCCATATACAATTCTTCTTTCATACTACCATGCAAAAATGCATTTTTGACATCAAGTTGATTGAGAGTCCATCCATATTGAACCGACAGAGATAAAATTAGTCGAATGGTTCCCATTCTAATAACAGGACTAAAGGTCTCATCATAGTCTTATCTATATTCTTGAGTGAAGCCTTTGGCTACAAGTCTCGCTTTGTAGCATTCAATGGATCCATCAGTTTTATACTTGATTTTATAGACCCATTTAGAACCGACAACATTTTTGTCTGAGGGCCTAGGAACAATTTGCGAAGTTCCACATTCATGCAAAACTTCCATCTCCTCATTCATAGCTTCAACCCACTTAGTCGACATGTATGCCTACGAGAAGTTGATGGGTTCATCCTGCTTTTCAATCTGTGAAACGAATAACTGTAGAACCGTGGAGAAGTTGTTATAACTGACCCATCGCTCAATAGGATGTGAGATTCTTCCCGTCCTCCTGGGTTGCACATTGATGTGTTGATCACTATTCTTGTGGCGTCGTTCATAGACGACTCCTTGGAATTTTGCGGCATCTGAAGTAGGCATGATAGGAACCTGCATATTTCTCAACCCTTCTGGTTGAGGCTATACATTGGTCTCACTCCGTTCAACTGATGGGGTATGGCATGGGGTGACATCATGTGTCCATGTTGTGTCCAGTTGGTTAAGTAACTTAGCGGCAAACCATGGCTGATACCACTCGACATCCCTGTTGTGTTCATCTATATTCCCTGAGTTCTCAACTGTGTTTTCATCAAACACAACATTTCGTGAGATTCTAATATGATGAGTGGTGGGGTTATAGCATCGATACCCTTTGTATTGATCAACATATCCAACAAACTTGCACTTGCATGCCTTGTCCTGGAACTTATTACGTTGAGAGCTATCAATATGAACATAACATATGTAACCAAACACTCGTAATTCATTATAATCAGGCTGAACCCCAAAGAGTGTGGAATAGGGAGATTGATTCTCTAGTAATCTCATGGGCAGGCGATTTATGATATACACAGCAAAATGGAAGGCTTCCGTCCATAAACTCATGGGAATTTGAGTGTCATGCAACATGTTCAAGGCACTTTCCACAATGTGTCGATGTTTTCTTTCCGCCACACCATTTTGTTGTGGTGTATGTGGGTAAGATATACGACGACTTATTCCATTATCTTGGAGAAATTCAGTAAATTTCTTTGATAAGTACTCACCCCCTCCATCACATTGGAAATGTTGAATTTTAGATGAGAATTGATTACAGACTAGGGCGTGAAATAAGCGAAAGAGCTTGAACACCTCAGATTTATGTTTTATAAAATAAATCCAAGTGTATCTGGAATAACTATCAATGAAGACAACATAATAACGACTACCAGACAAAGAAGGTTGTGGGGCAGGTCCCCAAACATCATAATAGACAATTTCAAATGACACAGAAGTTCTCTGATTTATTGAACTAAAAGGAAGGATATGACTCTTGCATAATTGACAACTGGAACAAAGAGAAGTCTCAGACTCAACACTTAAACTAGACTGTGGAACAAGTCCACTTGACACAAGTTTCTCAATGAATGATTTATTACAATGACCCAAACGGCGATGCCAAATCTCTAGCTTATTATACTGAGACAAACTAAAACAATCTTTGAAGGACACTAGGTGATCTGACTGACCGACTGACGAACTCGATAAAGCACCACGAACAGGAGAAAAAGATTCCTTGAGGACATACATATTTCTCTGTCGTTCTCCTTTAACGAGTGACTTCTTCGTGAGAAGATCCTTGACACGTACAGAAGGAGTAAATTTGACGAAAGAATTAGTATCATCAATAAGTTTAGAAACAGAAACAATGTTTTTGACAATACTGGGAGAATGATAGACTTTAGATAAATTTAATGAAGAATTAAGAAGTGGAAGATCAACATTTCCAGTGTGAGATATATAATCAAGAGTACCATCTCCAGTTTTAATATGAAATTTCCCATGGTAAGGAATGGGTTTCGAAATCTTACCGACATCACCTGTTACATGTGTCGCAGCCCTGGAATCAATGTAGCAAGTTCCTTGTTCAACCTGCTTGATGGCCATCTCCTGACATTATCTCGGTAACCAGTATATCATGATGAATGGAGTTGATGGCCATCTCCTCTCCCCGAATGGTAATTTCGTACTGTAGTAATTTCGCACGAAGATCTTCAAAACTTGGCAACGAAGGAAGGCATAGAAAGGAAGTGACCAGCATGTGATAATTGGAGCGAAGTCCATTCAGTGCCTGTTGAACCTTTTTTTTTGTCAGAAATTTCACAACTCACCATGGCCAATTGATCGGTGAGAATCTTGACTTTGTCATGTAATCTGTAACTGACAAGTTCTCTTTCTCTAAGAGCTGGAATTCTCTTTTTAAATGTAGAATTTCGGCCTCTGAAATCTGAGAATATGCTTGCGCCAACCTCTGCCATAACTCCATAGTCGAGCATTCATCGAGAATGCCGACTAATACCTCTTGAGAAAGAGTAGATGTGATGTATGCAACGACCGCTTGATCTTTTCTCCTCCATGTCCCAAATTCTGGATTACGAATTGATTTGTTGAAAACCTCCCCTTTATCATCTCGCTCTTCCTGCATCACAAAGTCTGGAGGTGCATGAATTATCCCATCGAGGTGTCCGAAGAGATCCAAACTTCTGATAAAGGGCAAAATTTGCCTCTTCCAGGTCAAGTAATTTGAATTGTTTAGTTTTTCAGAGATGAGTTGACCAAGGAAACTTGATGGTAGAGAAGGAGAATCCATGATGAAAGAATATGAAGAAAGATGAATAAGGAAAACGCAAGTGCAAGAGCAGCAATACAAGGCAACAACCAGTGCAGTAATAATAGAAATTTCAACGTAGCAGAAATTCCAACAATCAAAGTTCGTCTCCTTTTTTTTCTTTTTTTTTTAAGGAGACATATTAGCTGCAGATGATCGAATATACCCAACTGTCCTGGTGATGCCTAGTATTCAGCGAAGGCTAATCAAGATAGTGGTCTGATTTTTTTTTTAAAACTGTTGTTGATGTCAATGTCGACAACGAGTATAAGAAAGAGGTCCTAGCTATCAGACTTGATCTATTCCAGAAATATCAACAAGGACATATTTGAAGATAGCGTAACTGGGAAAACAATGAATCAGATTCGTAGCAATAAAGAGGCATACATATATTTCCTCCTCTCTCTTTTTGAGATGAATATTAGGGTTCCTGCTGAGAGGAAGATCTAAAACTGATGTGGGGTTCAGATTTCAATGAGCCAACGATAAAATAAAACTCATATGAATGCAGGCAATCAGATTTTGAAGAAGGGGAATAGTCGAAACTGAGAAAGAAAAGACGCAGATCTAAAATCAATTTCAGATTTGTCGATATCTAAATGAGAAGTGAATCACAGATTTGAAATCAATTTCAGATCTGTCTATATCTAAAAGAGAAGTGAATGATCAGAAAAGGGAAGAGACGATCAGAAACAAAAAAAGAGAGATTGAGATTGGGGTTAAGAATAAGTTCGAAGGAAAAGAAAGAGAATCACTCTAACCTGGAGTTTGAAGTTCAATCTCTACAGACACGCTTTCCAGGATCAACTTCACATCTTGGGTAGATGTCGGATGAAGTCCCGCTCTGATACTATGTAAGATTTTGCCTCCTGGAGTATCGCTGATGCAGAAGAAGAGAAAGACGGTGAGAAAGAAGGGGACGACTGCAACAAATGGTCTGATCCCACACACAGAGATTGTGCCCTATATTTCATATATATGTGTTACAAATTAGATCGGGTCTGGATATTACATAACCTTACATCAGTTCTAGACCTGAATACAAATACAAGATGTTATACAGATTCTAGTATTCGGGTCAAGATCCAAACCCGTAACCCGAAAACATAAACAATTTCAATAGTTCCATCTCGCTATTGTTTTCAAAAAAACTATTCTTAAATTCAGTTCCATTGTCGGTATGCAGGCATTTGATACAAATATCATACTGAGTTCTGATCATATTGTAAAACGTTTCAAACTTCTCAAAAACTTGATCTTTGGTTTTCAACAAGTACAACCAGGTTTCTTTTGAAAAATCATCAATGAACGAGAGATAAATTTTAAAACCATTGTAAGACTCTATGGGTGTCGGTCCCCATGCATTGGCATGCACTAGTTCAAACAATTTACTAGACGTATTCTCAGACAAATTAAAAGGAGGTCGAGACATTTTAGAGTATTGATAAACGTCACACATGCTGTGATCAATAATTAAATTAGGCATCAAAGTAGACAAAGACCTACTGGATGGATGACCTAACCGTAAGTGCCATAGTCGCCCATCCTTGGAAGAAGCACTCATCAAGGGTGTCGTCTTCTCAAACTCTATCACATATAATCCATTCTTCATTTTTTCTTCACCAATCTTCACATTCGTTATCCTTTCCTGTAAGAGAACATTAGTGGACATAAAGATAACATCACAATTGAAATCCTGAGTTAATCTTGATACTGATAACAGATTGGAAGCCAAATCTGGTATATACAGAGTTTTGAGATTTTTTTCATAAAGCTTGGTTTCACAAACCCCTTTAATTGATATCCCTGACCCATTTGCAATAGTGACTATTTGTCGATCATGGGTATCTTCAACCTTTTATTCTTACAGCAGGTCGTATGTTCCGAAGCTCCCGAGTCTACAATCCATACCTTAGAGTCGGAGC
Source organism: Nuphar pumila (assembly GCF_984573655.1). Lineage (NCBI taxonomy): Eukaryota > Viridiplantae > Streptophyta > Magnoliopsida > Nymphaeales > Nymphaeaceae > Nuphar > Nuphar pumila. The sequence goes on along the minus strand of NC_143255.1, from coordinate 108,136,152 downwards.
AAGAAAGGGATGAAGCCATACCTGATGTTTTGCCGTTAACAATAGCGGAGGTTGTAATGGCTGACTCAGGACTAGTCTTGCTGAGATTTCTGATCATATCGGCAATAGTGGCCAATGTAATTTCTTAGGTCCTCGCGACTTGAGCACTTTCTGATTCCTTTTCTCTTTCATGACTGTTGCTGCTCAGTTTCCCGTGAAGTTTCCAACATCTGTCCTTCGAGTGTCCTTTTTTTTACAGAAGGTGCAAAAGAATTTTTTTCCTTTCTTATTTGCATTTTCAAATTTTGAACTTTAATAGGCGCCGAAAATGACCTTCTCACTTTGCTCTATTTGAGATTGAGATTCCTGTTTTCTGTTCATGACATTTCGACGTGATTCTTCTCTCATTATCATAGAGGAGACATTAGATAACGAAGGAAAATCAAAAGCTAAAAGGATCTGACTACGAAGGTGCTCATAATCTGATCCTAAACCGGCAAGAACCTGAAACGTCTTCTCATGATCTCTTAATTTTTTAAGATCCACAAGATCACGATATGGGCTTGTTAGGGAATCAAGTTCATCCCACATACTTTTTAATTTGCTGAGATAAGCCCTAAACGACATGTCATTCTTCTTGTGGTCATGAATATTTTGAGTAAGTTGGTACATATAGGCTATTTCATTTTTTTCACTATATAGATCCCGTGCAACATCCCAAATTTCTTGGGCAATGTCTAAAAACAAGAAATCTTCCACGATGGATGTCTCCATAGAATTTAAAAGCCAAGACATTACTAAGTCATTCAAGCTTTGCCATTCCTCATACTCAGACGCAACATCATGCGGTCGAGGACTTTTTCCAGTGATAAATCTGAGTTTGGATTTCCCACTGAGGTAGAATCTAACGAATTTAGCCCAAGACGGATAATTAGATCCATTTAGCAGAATGGAAGTAATCTTAAGATTTGGAGTTACCTGCTCATGAACTAAAATTTTTCCGACAATACCTCTCTTGGATCCTCCATTACTGTCTTCTTCATTTGGAGTAGATCTCTCAGGTATTCCCATGACAGGCAACTACAGGCCTTCAAGAAGAAAACGAGGCAGATCAGCGTATTTACTGCTTTGATACCATGCAGAATTTAGAGAAGAAGAAAGACCGGTATAACGTGGTTCGGATCAAGAGATCCTACATCCACAGGAAGAGCCACACACTCAGGATTTCTTATTCCATACCTCAGACTATTTACAATGGATACATTTATAGGCTATTGAAGATAAGCATGAAGCTTATTCAAGCAATATCACAAAGAGAAAACAGTTGAGATCCATCCGATAATTAAGGATGAAACACGGCTGGATAACAACCTTCTAAAGAAACTGGGTTCCGAGAAGTATGGCAACTTCATGAGTTTTAAATCACTGCCCTTAGAAGGTCCATATGATCCTCACAAACTCTCTCGTGAATCATTTCTACATACCAGCCATCAGTTTTTTCGTTAATACAAATTGAATAATCCTTTGTATGGGTCATAAAAGATTTCCAACTACAGGATTGAATAAACCTGTATGGTTTACATGTCTATGGATCTTGCTGACCAAGGAAAAATGTTTACCTGGTAAATTCTTCTCAAGGAAAAGACAACTTTTGCTGAACCATCTTCACCCATTTTCTGTAATTGGCAATCTGAAATTATAAAGGGTAGTATTGTTTAAAACAAAGTGTCAGCTAGTTATATATAAAAATCATGTCACTTGTGGATGCACACACAATTGTTTTCGTTTCTATGCATGTAAAGAAAAAGATCATTGAATTTTATTTAATAATCTATATAAAAATTTATCAGAATTAACAGGTGGGAGACAGTGCAGTCTGGAAACATACCAAGTTGATACTCTCATCTGATAAAGACCATATGCATCATGATTGACAAAGTCCAAAAATAGTACAAAACCATGAGTTCTATTTGGGAGATGCCAACTCAACATCCTCATCACTCCAGTATTTTCAGAGACAAACAAATCCATGAATTGTGGAGCAAGCAAAGAGTCATTTAAATGTCAATTTTATTGTTAAACCAAAGATTGAATACTGTGATCATGCAAAAAATTTCCTCTCGTTCCTCCTTTCCTTCTCTTTGCCTTTCTAACCTCTATTCCCTTTTTGAAAGGGAAATGAGAGATAGAAAAAAAGAGAGAAATGAAAAAAAAAAGGAAGAAGAGAGAGGAACTCTTTTGCAAGGTCTCATCTGACCAAAATTTTGAAAAATGTTTTGAAATCACTCACCTCAGTTTTGAAAATCTGCTGGAAAATGGAGAGACAGGATTCGCTCGTCGGTATGAGGTTCGACCGTTCCTGGCGCCTTTACCAGGGGTAATCGAACCAATGATCGAATTTATGCCTTTTGTTTTTGCCTTAATAATATCTAAGAATTTATTCTAAGTCAAAAAATGCACAAAGGATCATGCTTGTGCAATGCAAGGATGTATGCTCTTTTTGAAAAATTGATTTTGAAATCTCCAAGTGTTGATAATAGAGTTAAGAAATGGTCTCTAACTTAGATTTTGAGATAGATCAGAAAAGATATTTCGAAGTTCTAAGTCTTTGGAAATAATCAGAGTTTTGAGAAAATAAATTTGGACTTTGAAAGAAATGATTTTGAAGTTGAGATAAAAATGAGAAGAAAGGAAATTTCAAAGTCATAAATGGACTTTGAATTAGAATTTTGAACTTGGATGAATGTTTGAAATGGAATTGAATTCTAGCTTTGAAGTTTGAAATCATAATGAGTTTTGAGAAATCTAAATAGAATTGAGAAATGAAATTGGTTTTTGGAATTTTTGAGAATCAAGATGAACTTGGATTTTTGAAATCTAAAATGAAAATGAAATTGGAATTGAGAGTTGGAATTGGGAATAGAATTTGATTTGAAATCTAGAATTCAAGATGGAATTTAAATCCAAAGTCTGGATCCTAAATAGAATTGAGATCCAAGATGAAATTGAATTCTGGATTTAGAATCCTAAATGGGAATTGGATCTGAAATCTGAGATCCAATAATGGAATTTGGATCTGAAGTCTGAGATTTAAGATGGAATTGGATCCGAAATTTGAAATGGAATTTGGATCTGAAGTCTGAGATCTAAGATGAAATTGAATTTTGGGTCCTAAAATGGAATTTGGATCTGAAGTCTGAGATCCAAGATGGAATCAGATTCTGGATCCTAAAATGGATTTTAAATCTGAAGTCTGAGATCCAAGGTGAAGTTGGATTCTGGATCCTAAAATGGATTTTGGATCTGAAGTCTGAGATCCAAGATCGAAATGGATTCTGGATCCTAAATGGAATTTGGATCTGAAAGTTGAGATCCAAGGTGAAGTTGGATTCTGGATCCTAAAATGGATTTTGGATCTGAAGTCTGAGATCCAAGATGGAATTGGATTCTGGATCCTAAATAGAATTTGGATCTGAAGGTCTGAGATCCAAGATAGAATTGGATTCTGGATCCTAAATGGAATTTAGATCTGAAGGTCTGAGATCCAAGATGAAGTTGAATTCTGGATCTAGAATCCTAAATGGGAATTGGATCCAAAATCTGGAATCCAAGATGTAATTTGGATCTAACTTTGGATTTGGATTTTGAAAGTCCAAATGGGACTTTTGAAGATGGATCTGAAACTTCAAAGTTAAATTAAACTTTGAAATTGAATTTTGAATTTGAATTGGAAATTTGAAGTTTGAATACAAAATTATTTTGAAATTTCAAAGTCAAATTGGACTTTGAAATTGAGTTTTGAAATGAGATAGAATTTGGATTTAAAATAAAAACTTGAAGAAAGATATTCAAAATCACTTGGGTTTTTGAAAAAGAATTTTGAAAATATGATGCAATTCTATCCTAAATGATGAATGAATTTAAAGAATTTGAATTTGGATTTTGAAAAGCTATTCCATTCTTTAAATGAATTAAAAATAAGATTAAAGAGATAATACATTCCTGACTATGGTCATTGAATGTATTATATAATAATCTATATTTAAATTCAGGTGAAGAATGAAACATTTTTGGTGCTTTTATAAAGTTTAAAATGAAATTAACTTTCAATATATCCTGACTATGTCCATTGATATATATGTTGAATTAATTTTTAAACTAAACTCTGATAAAAGAGAAAAATATTTAAAGAAAGTATGATGAATTTTGAAAAGGATCCAGTGTTATTTTATAAAAGATAAAAATCCTAAGTTTTGTTTACATCCTGACTATGGCCATTGATGTAAATCGTCAACTTAGGATTAATTACCTTTTGCAAAATGGTGCACGCGCCATTCGTGTTTCACCATTGTGAGATTTTGGAAAATAAAGGCAAAAAGCATGAAAACAAGTAATTCATGACATTTACTATGCTCATTCATTCTATCTAAAAGCTGAAAATGTAAATTCTCATTAAGACCTAACTTATTACAACACTTAAAATTGAAAATACAACTCCCAAGTAATGACATTTTCCACATATTTTCTTTTGCAGAGATTTAACTCATGGCATGATATGCCATGGCATTGGTGGATATAAATTGATGCTTTACTAAAAAAAACAAAAACAAATTATAGTGATGCACAGGAATGCATGGTAAAGAATGAAACATGATAGTGAAAGTAGGAGCTGAACCAGAAGAAAAGAAAAAAAAATGGACCACAGCAACTTGTATGTTTTAAACCTACTGTCTACCATAGTCTCTATGTTTACTAAAAGAAACAGAAAAGCATCATGCTTAATGACCATTCACAATTGATAATCGTCAAATAATCAACATCAATGACATAAAATCAATAATGCATGTTTCTCACAAAATATACAAAGAGATCATAAATCTGTTTCCTACAGGGATGGATGGCGATGAAGCTGAACAAAAGAAATCTATTAAACAGGGCTGGCTACCATAGTCTCTATGTTTACTAAAAGAAACAGAAAAATATCATGCTTAATGACCATTCACTATTTGATAAACGTCAAATAATCAACAACAATGACATAAAATCAATAATGCATGTTTCTCACAAAATATACAAAGAGATCAGAAATCAGTTTCCTACAGGAATGGATGGCGATGAAGCTGAACAAAAGAAATCTATTAAACAAGGCTGGATAAAAAAAATGACACTATCAATGTGTGTAGTAGATGAATAAGATGGCCTAAATGATCAGACTTAACAAGATGATATCAGCGAGTAAATTAAAGGAGATAGAAAGCTAAAATGGGAAGTAAGCTGATTTGCAAAAAAAAAAAAAAAAAAACATAGAAGTGATGCTGGGTCTAAAAAAAACAAAAAATGAACTAATAGAGGAAGAAGATTGATTCTAGCACCTGATTTTAACAAATTAAATTCCCTTTGCCAACATCGGCCATAAATGGCTATCAACAGATTGAGGCAGGATATGAAATCACTGATAGCGCTATTAAGGCCTACTGCAAGCACATGTTTATTCTGTTGAGCTTAAAGCAACTCCATATTATTCAACCGAGGCCCATGTCGGTTGTCAAGAAGCCCTTTAGCGAAGATATATCATATGAAGCGCAGAAATGGGTCCAGGTTCTAAACGCAGTCACTCCAGAAGGTGAATCATTTACAATACAAATGATGTGCAAATACCAGAATAAGAAAAAGAATTTTGAAACAGAAGATGATCAATCAAACTAAGACAATCCGATGGAATTCACCTGGGAAATAAACAGAGCATGCGATGAAGAAAGCAATCCTGTATAATTTTAACAAATGATCAAATCCAATCAAATTACTTAAAATGAATTATATGGTTCCTGTCGGCTGTTCTAGTAAAATAAAAAAAAGTCGAGTAGATGGACGACATCTGACTAGCGTAAGAATGAAAATACAGAAATACATAAAAAAAAAACTCATAGAATCACTTCGATCAGCATAAACATAGGGATCGAAAAGAAATCAGCGATTAAAGAAAGAAACAAAGGAACGAAAGAAAAGAAAAGGAAAGAGAAAAAGAAAAGAGAAAAAAAAGAGAAAAGTATATTGGAATGAAACATTTTGTTTGCTGTAGCATTACATAGATCGACTATCTGCAAGTCGATTCTATGAATTATGCTTTAAAAACGAAACCTCAAGAAAGAAATGAAATCGAGAAGATTGTAAAAAAAAGGAGAGAGAGAGAGAGCGCAATTACTTACCTGTAGTGAACCGTAGGACCAATCGATTCCTTTCAGCCGACAGAGAAAAGAATGGATGCCTCAGAAGAAATTGATTGATGCCCGATGCGAAGTGGATAGTTGTTAGCAGATGATGGATAATGATGGTCGATCCTCCAGAAGCAAAACCGATCTTCGGCTTCTTGCAGAGGAAATGCCTTCGAAGAAGAGTTGTTCTGCAGTGCCTGGCTGAGGAGAAACCCCGGGAAGAAAGGAGAACGAAGCGATGATGGAAAAAATCGATGCCTCCGAAGGAAAATTCGATGGATGTTGAAGGAGAATTGCTGCGTGAAGGTGGATGGAAAATGGATGCTGAATATCAAAGGGAAAAAAATGGATGCCTAACGATCCTCCTCTCGAAGGGGCTTGGAGGCTTCCTTTTAGAGGGGAGCTCGAATCCTCGAGAAGGGAAATTGGTTGAAGATGGGAGGTGGAGAGGGGAGAAGGTTGTTGAGGATTGAAGGTGGAGAGAGCCTTCCTGCGATGGAGGCTTCCAGAGGAGAAATACGCGGGAACGAGACGGTTGCATACTTCCTATATTTCAAAAAAAAGGCCCCCCTTTAAAACAGTTTTCCCTAAAGTGGTTTTTAAGAGGAGCTTTTTAGTAAAACCGACTTTAACCACTCATTTTTCGCATATATTTTTTTTTTCAATTTTTTTGGTTTTTGTGTTGTTTTTCCATATTTTTGTATTTTTAGAATAAAATCCTAAGATTTATGAGAAAATAAAGATTTAAGACTATTTTTTTGTATTTTTGCAAAATATTTACAAAGGAGGGTTTTCTTGAGAATTTAAAGCTATTTCTCTGAAAAATTCTTTAGAAAGAGAGTTTATATCTGAATTTTGAGGAAATATTCGAGGTTTAAAAAAACCTCGAATCGAGAAATATAGAGTTGTGGATCCAACAGGATATCAGATGGGCTGTCTGAGCCCTTCAAAATTTGCTTTTGGTATTTTAAAATTTTAATTTGAAAATTTGGAAAATGAGGCTCAGATTACTGGATCCGGATCCGAAATCGGATTGGATATATGAATATGGGATTTATTCTAGAAAATCTGAAGAATAACTGAAATTTAGTTCTGAAATTGCTTTAATTTTATCAGAAAATGGGGTCAGGGGCAAAAAGGACATTTACACAAAACCTTGAAAAATTTGGGGTGTTCACAGATGCCTGTCCATTTTCACTGGGGAAATAATGGACCTCTGGACTGCTAACGTTATCAAAGTGTTTGATGTTATTAGGATCGTCATCACAAACTGCCATCAAACTGTTGGTGTTCTGTCTAAACCTTTGACTATCAGAGCAAAAATTATTGCTTAAATCAAGTTCGGTTGTGTCACCAGAAAGCTCTACATCAGAATTCTCTGAAGTGTCCCCTGCAGATTGAATACCTGATGCGTCAAATTTGCTTATACCTTAGATGTTAAAGAATTAAGTTCATGTCATCTGACTTAGAATCGATATGGTGTTTATGCTATCAAGATTCAGACACAATTTCAAAATTACTTGGGTCCAATGAGTATGTTTTCTTTCCCTGAAGAGCAAACCAGAGGCAAGCTGATGCAACTTTTCTTAAAAGTATTTTTCAAAAGGGATTTTCAATAAAAATGATCATTGTAAACTGTGCATCAAATTTTAATTAATCGGTTCACACCATCTGCATCTTTCGCTTATGATGAGTGTACATTAATAGTTGATTCATATAAATGCCATCTTAGATTGGGACATATAGGAAAAACAAAATGTTGAGACTAATCAAAAATGGGTTTTTTACTTGACTTGGTAAGTATAGAGTTTAACACCTGTGAGTCATGCCTTTCAAGAAAAATGTGTAGACAGCCTTTTCTAAAAGGTCATAGAGAAACTAAATTGCTTAGTATCATACACTCAAATATATGTAGACCTTTGAATATTGAAACACATAGAGGAATGAGATATTTCATCATCTTCATAGATGATTTTTTTAGGTTCAGATATGTTTATTTTATAACTAGAAAATCAAAAGCTTTAGACAAGTTCATTGAATACAAAAAAGAAAGTTGAAAATTTATTGGGTAGAAACATTAAAATATTAAGAACTGATAAAGGAGGTGAATATAACTAAGATGAATTTAAGGGTTTTTGTATTCATCATAGAATCCAAAGACAAACTACTATGTCTTGCACTCCTCAACAAAATGGTTTTGTTGAAAGACGTAAAAGAACACTTTTACACATGACCTGCTCTATGATAACCCATACCTTACTTCCAAAAAGTTTTTGGACCGAAGCATTTAGTACATCCATATATATTCTTAACAGGATTCATACCAAAGTCGTAGAAGTAACTCCATGAGTTATGGATCGGTAGACAACCGTACCTAGATTATTTTAAAGTATGGGGTTGTGTGGCCCATGTACATGTACCTAATCACTTAAGAAACAAATTAGATGGCAAAAGTATTAAATGCAACTTTATAAGTGATGCAGCGATGATCGAAAGGTACGAAAGAATGCCCACCGAGAATCGATGAGACTTGTTTTTATTTCAATAAACTTCAATAACCATGAAATGAACCATGAACAGTAAGGAAAATAATAACTGTAAAGGGGAAAGGAATCAACCATAGCAAAATGAAACAAAGTCTGTTGTAATCTCAATAATCTCTCCGCACAAAACCCAAGGAGAGGGTTTTATATAGTCGGCTGGCAGATCCGGATCTCGAGTCCTGTCATGGACCCGAGACGGGATCCGAGCCTTCTTCCTGCTGGATCAGGGTCATCTGGGTCGGCGTGCCTCGTACTCGTCTGGAGTAGGTATGGAGAGGAACCACTTCCCCACGTCTCGGTACCGTGTTCTGGATCGGATCCACTGCATGGGTCCGATCCTCAATCCCTTCATGCAAATCGGGTTCGCTGCCTGGGTCAGGCTGTATGGACTTGGGTCCATCTTGCTCTGCATCATTCTCCCCTGGTTGGGAAGAAGTCGTCTCTGTTGACTTGTTGTCTCCACAGTAATCATAAAGATCAGACACATTGAAAATAGGCGAAATATGCCAATCATCGAGCAGCTCAAGGAGGTAGGCATTCAGGCCCAATCATCGAAGAATCTTGAATGGGTCGTACTTCTTAGGACTTAACTTGTCATAGGTACCTACTGGGAAACGCTCTGGACGCAAGTAAACCCATACTAACTGATCGACTTGAAATTGGACATCACAACGACCTTGGTCTACGAAAGTCTTGTAGGCTTCGTAGCTCTCAACAAGTTTGGCTCAGACCTGTCTGTGGATATCACACATGTACTCGATAGCATCAAATGCGTCTGGAACTGGGTCTAGAATGCTAGACATAGGTGCTAGGTCTACTACATGGGTGGGTGACCGACCATAAACCACTTGGAATGGAGATTTGCCTATAGACCGGTTGATGGAGCTGTTATATGCGAACTCAGCTTGAGACAAAACTAGTTCCCAAGTTTTGACGTTCTCCCCTACTAGACTCCGCAAGAGGTTTCCTAAGGTGTGGTTGACAACTTCTATTTGGCCATCTGTTTGAGGGTGGAAAGCACCATTGAACTGAAGCTTTGTCCTCAACAAAGCCCATAATGATTTTCAAAAATGGCTCATGAAACGCGTGTCACGATCTAAGGTGATCATGTGGGATAACCCATGAAAGCAGGCCACATCCTTAAAGTAGTATGAGGCGACTAATGAGGCATCAGTGGTTCGCTTGCAGGAGACAAAAATAGCCATTTTGGAGAATCGATCAACGACGACTAAAATGGAATCGAAATGACGCGGGGTTTTGGGCAGACCTACAACAAAATCCATGGACACATGCTCCCAGGGATGCTCAGGGATGGCTTAACGAAGTATACAGACCACTATTCTAACGATGACCCTTGGACACTCGACACACGCGATAACTCTAAACAAACTTGACAACATCTTTGCGCATTTTGGGCCAAAAGTAACATTCATCTAATAGACTGAACGTCTTATCATGTCCAAAATGCCCCGCTAGTCCCCCCTTCGTGTAACTCGAAAATCAACTGGAGTCTCAGAGAGAAATCAGGCACACATAACTTGTTACCATGAAAGAGGTAACTGTTATGTATACTAAATCGTGGGTCGATAGTGTGATTAGAGGAGAGGCACCCTTCCGAGACTTGTTGGAAATCTGGATCCGTCGGGTACAACTCCTTACATTGCTCGAACCCAATGACCTGCACTGACATAGTCATCAGAAGGTTGTTCTTCCTGCTAAGAGTATCAACTACCTTGTTCATAGTACCAGATAGATGGTGAATCGTGAAGGTGTACTCTTGCAAGAAACTGACCCACTTGCCATGACGAGCGCTCAACTTCTTTTGACTATTCAGATACTTCAATGCATCATGATCCGTGTACAAGACAAACTCCTTATAGATGAGATAATGCCTCCAATAACAGAGGGCTTGTATGACAACATAGAACTCAACGCCATAAGTGAAATATTGGCACTTGGCCTGAGTCAGTTTTCCGCTAAAGAAAGCAATAAGTCATCGATTCTGACTCAAGACAGCACCAATCCCCACTTTAGAGGCATCACACTCTACCTCAAAGACTGCACTGAAATCAGGAAGGGCTAAGATAGGGGCACTAGTCATTTTTTCTTTGATGATCGTAAAGGCCTTTCCTGCGGCAAGCGTCCAATGGAAACTAGTACCTTTCAGGCATTCCGTGATAGGGGCCAAGAGAGTGCTGAAGTTTCGCACAAAACGATGGTAGAACGTGGCTAACCCATGGAAACTACGGATCTCTCCTATAGTCTTTGGGGTAGGCCAATCTACGATCGTGCGTACTTTCGTAGGACCTGCCCTAACTCCATTAGATGATACAATAAAACCTAAGAACACGACACTGGACGTGATGAACTCGCATTTTTTTGCATTGACATACAATTTTTCTCTCCTCAAAATCTCCAAGACTTGATGCAGGTGACTCAAATGATCAGACAATGACAAACTATAAATCAAAATATCATCAAAGTATACAACGACAAACTTCCTCATACAAGGGCGCAACACCTGGGTCATCATATTCATGAAGGTACTTGGGGCATTAGATAGCCCAAATGGCATGACTAACCACTCATACAACCCATCATGTGTTTTGAATGTTGTCTTCCACTCATCCTCCTCCCGGATACGAATCTGGTGATACCCGCTTTTTAAATCGATTTTGGAGAAAATGGAAGCACCAGCCAACATATCAAACATATCATCCACGCGAGGGATGGGAAAACGGTATTTGACAGTGATGTGATTTATCGCTCGATTGTCTACACACATGCGCATGAACCCATCTTTCATAGGGGTGAGTAGGGCGGGTACTACGCAAGGGCTCACACTCTCATGAATAAAGCCCTTTCGTAGTAACTCCTGGACCTGCCTCAACAACTCGGCATGCTCGGATGGGTTCATGCGGTACGCAGGGAGATTGGGGAGACTCGACCCTGGCACAAAATCAATAGCATGCAACACAACATGCATGGACGGGAGGCCATATGGAAGGTCATCTGGCATAATATTGCTAAACTCCTTAATAAGGGTGCGATGTCCGTAGGAACTGGTAAGGATGTAATCGTCGACGGCTTAGCCACCAGGGCAGAACAATAACCATCCTCCTGACAATGGCTCAAGAAAGACCGATAGGATAGGCCTGCAAGTCGGGGAACTCGCTTAGGCTTATCTACCGTGGGGAACCCCGTCTCCTTGATGGGGAGAAGGACTATCTTATGACCCTTAAATATGAACGAGTACGTGTTCCTACGGCCATCATGAATGGTCTTGCGATCAAACTGCCAAGGACGACTCAAAGGAATATGGCATGCACTCATAGGGGCTACATCACACCACACCTCATCCTGATAATGCTCCCCCATGGAGAACCGAACTAAACAACGCTGGGTGATGGGAACCTCGTTTTCTTTCTTGAACCACGCCATCTTGTATGGTTGGGATAGTTTCTCGGTCTTCAGGTTCAAGGTAGACACAACGCTCTCGGACACCATATTCTCACAAGCACCAGTGTCGATAATAACATCACACGCATGACCCTCACATTTGCACCGATTCTAAAAATGTTGTTCCACAACCATTTTGCAGGGGCCAACTCACGGGGTGCGATCAAAACATGACAGATGAACAATAAATTTTCGACGTTGTCGTTGAACTCTACGACTTCCCTCTCATGCTTATCCTCTCCCAATGACTCACTCTCAGATGTTGACCCCACAATACCCTCGACGAGATGGGTATTCTTGCCCATAGTGGGGCACTTAGACGCGACATGTCCCAATTCATGACACCTAAAACAACGAATGGTAGGCTCAATAGGTTTGGCTTTGGAACGGGTATTGTATGCGGGTCCTGACTGGTCAGGTTTGCTAAGGTCTACTCTAGGTTTTGAGTCCTCGTTCCTAGAGGAGCTTGTTCCCCTGGTTGGGAAGCTCAACTTAGGCCGACTGGACTATTCACTACGGGTGGTCCTATAATCTTGCCTCCTTTTCAACTTTTCCTCGACGTTCATGGCATAACTGCTTGCCTGATCTAATGTCTCAATTGTGATACAACTAAAATCGTCATAAATAGCAAGATGAAGACCAGAAACATACCTCGTGACCTGCTAGTGGGCGGTCTTCTCAACTTGCACTCGCAGGGATAGACGATAAAACACAGCAGTGTACTTCGTCACAGTTCGAGCGCCTTGACGCAGGGTCAGGTATTCCTTGTAGGCTCGCTCGGCATGGTTCGAAGGCACGAACTCTAACTAAATCAACCTCTGCATCTCCTCCCATGTCTGTATGCACCCTAGTCCTTGCCGCTCCCTTGACTTCTGCAGCTCAACCCACCATGTCTGCGCTAGGCCCCTCAGTCGAGTGGATGCTAGAGTGACACGACGGTGCTCAACAACTGTGTGGTAGTTGAAGAAGAATTGTACGACATAGGACCAGTCAAAGAACTGTTCCACATCAAATCGTCCAGCGAATTCCGAAAGGTCGAGCTTTACTCCGTAAATGGAGGGGTGCTCTGGTGCTCTCTCTTGACGAGTTTCCATCATTCCTGCAGGATACTCATTCCAGAAAGCATCGTCATCCCATACTGCTTCATTGCCCTCTGCGCAGTATTGCTCGCCTAGATGCTGGTGCTGACGAACTCCAACGATGGGTGGTCGGCGCTCTGGTCATGTCGGTCCCTACTGATTCTGCCGCAGTCTGGCTTGCCCTTGGGTGGGGGCCATCTGTGGCTGACGTTGTTGCACTGGTATGTAAGGAGGTCCTACTAAAGGTGGATGGGTTTGCTGGGTCTCGAGCTCTAAGTGGGTAGGAATGGGGTAATACAGGTTTGGGTTATGATAGTGGTGTTGGATCGGGTAGGGTATTGGGTTTTGGATCGAGAAGGGGTTAATGGGTTGGTTCAGGTTCGAGTATTGGGTCGGGTTGGTATAGTATTGGGATGATCCGCCCGATCGGATATGGATCGGGTCCACTCCTTAACTACTCGTCGAACCCAGATTTGGATAGGTTGGATCGGAGATCGAGATGTGGGGATATAAGGCTTGGTTTGAACTCGATCCATGATCCATATGATTATGGGTCCGGTTTTGACCCGGCTCAAAATCAAACTGGAGCTCCGTCCGGGTCCGATACAAGTATGGGTCGGCATTGGATCCATTTTGGGGTTCAAAAGTAGTGGGTTGGGTCGTATTCAGAGCGAACTGTGAAACAAACCCAACTGGATAGGCTGGGTATTGGGCTGCTAGACCCGGACCCACTCTCGGGAACCCAAAGGGTGGTCCTCGGTAGCCAAGTCTGGGCCCGATTAATATGGGTTCGTGATCGGATCCTGGGGGGTCAGGTCTGATCCACAGGGGATCAGTCCCCTTAGTTTGCGAGTGGTCTGTGACAGAACTCCCGCGCACAGGCACTGGGAAGGTCAGCAGACCCACCCCAACCCAGGCTGAGGCTAGCGAGCCTGCTGCCCGATCCGGCATCACGCTCGGATCATGCAGACCGTGCCCGGCCTACAGCCCTACGGCATGGGTCGGTGCCAGGCCTGCACACCCAGGCTGCCGTTAGGAAGTCCCTCTTCCCCCACCCGAGTGGCAGTCGCGCCCCGAGTCAACGTTGGTACCCCTTGCTGGAGCATCAAGTGGCCGGTTTCCTTGCACAGATCCCTTCTAGCGTCTTCTGGTGGTGCAGCAGGCTGATGGGCTAGTTGGGCTGGACCAGTCACTGCAGCGTGCAGGAGGTCGACTGCACCATCTCCCCCCACTGTACCCATTTTCTGGGTTGTCATAGGGTGCGGTTCCGCTGGCGATTCCAGGATGACGAGTCGGTCCTCGATCATGTCCAGCAGTCTCGATACCCCAACAACCTCTTTACTCATGCGCAGCATGTTTTGTTGCAGTTTTGTCATCATTTCCATCATGCGTAATGTTGGATCTCTGATACAAATCTCCTCTCGTTCATCACCACTTGCTGGATTGGTCCTTGTTTTATGAGACATCACGCCGATGAAGGTGGACGTTGTGGCTCTGATACCACTTTGATGCAACGATGATCGAAATGTACAAAGGAATGCCCACTGAGAATCGGTGAGACTTGTTTTTATTTCAATAAACTTCAATAACAATTTAATGAACCACGAACAATAAGGAAAATAATAACTGTAAAGGGGAAAGGAATCAACAATAGCAAAATGAAACAAAGGCTGCTGTAATCTCAATAACCTCTCCGCACAAAACCCTAGGAGAGGGTTTTATATAGTCGATTGGTGGATCCAGGCCTCGAGTTCTGTCATGGACTCGAGATGGGATCCGGGCCTTCTTCCTGTTGGATCTGAGTCGTCGGGGTTGGCATGCCTCATACTCGTCTGGAGTAGGTACGCAGAGAAACCACTTCCCCACGTCTCGGTACCGTGTTCTGGATCGGATCCACTGCATGGGTCTGATCCTCAATCCCTTCATGCAAATCGGATCCACTGCCTGGGTCAGGTTGTATGGACCTGGGTCAGGTTGTATGTGTTGAGAAACTCTGTTTTGATGTCACATAATATGATACACTGTCGTATTTGATTTCATATAATATGATAATATGTCCTCTTGAAACATGTTATATTATGACTGAATATGTTTTGCCATACATCTAACGAGCATTTGATGCAAGGATATCTCACCCAAAAAGGATGGAGACTTCCTGTTCAAGTACAACTTTAGTGCAATCATATTCCTTGAAGAAAAAGCTTGATGAGCCATGCATTCCTAAAGTTCAACTGAAGATATCGGCTACCTCAAGATGAAGACTTTTTTTCTTCTTTAGAGTCATATGTAACAGAACCTTCAGGAACATGCATATTGCATATTACATACTCATTCATAAAAACTACATCATAAAAGTATACGATAGTTTCAAAAAGCTCCTTTTTGAAAACTAATAATTGTACCTTCTTACAACCCTTTATGAAAAAGATATTTTGTCATGTAATAATTGTACCTTACACTATATACAAGACAACATGAAAAAGAAATGTAGAAAAAGACAAAAACATAAAATCGGCTACATAGAGAAAAACAAATATAATATGTTTTTGAAAAGACTCTAGTTACCTTCTTTAAAGAAATGTTTTTAATATAAGAAGAAGACAAAAACATAAAATCGGCTACACAAAGAAAAACAAATATAATATATTTTTGAAAAGGCTCTAGTTACCTTCTTTAAAAGAAATGTTTTTAATATAAGAAGAAGACAAAAACATAAAATCGGCTACACAAAGAAATACAAATATAATATGTTTTTTAAAGTACTCTAGTTACCTTTTTACAAAACCATAGAATGTCGACTTACTTGAAGTCATCATTCTCTTTGTACAAAGCATTAAATACTTCCTGTAACAAATCCTTGTTAATATCCTTCTCAAAGAATGTCAACTTTCTTTTAGTCCTCATTCTCTCTGAAGACTTTGAAAAACACAACATAAAGAAAACACTTGACATGACTATGTACAAATATATATCTCAAAGCACTTAGTGTACTTACACTCATTTAAAGTAAAGAAGTACTTATGTACCTCAAATCATTAATTAGAATAAAGACAAAACTACAATCCAACGTTCAATGTACTATTGTAAGAAATAGACTTTTTACATAAAATATGTATTACCTAAAATATTACAATGACTAGTGTACCCTA
The DNA here is from genome assembly GCF_984573655.1 of Nuphar pumila. Classification (NCBI taxonomy): domain Eukaryota; kingdom Viridiplantae; phylum Streptophyta; class Magnoliopsida; order Nymphaeales; family Nymphaeaceae; genus Nuphar; species Nuphar pumila. The sequence continues at coordinate 108,119,731 of NC_143255.1, read as the reverse complement.
TATTTTTCTTTTATAGAAAAAGGCATTCTCGAATAAAGATATTATTGAAATGACATAACATTTCACATTTCAAAAAGGCTACGATTTCAAAATGTAACGACTACTTTTTTAAAGCTATATAAACACACTCAAATAAACTATTCAACATGGAATGGAATAGACGTGTGAGCTTACAACGAGAAAAATTCTTATTCAGAGCCTTGAAAAAGAAAGAGAAAAAGTCAAGTCCAGCTCTTTGACAAAGAGCATCCTCTGAGTGACAAACAGAACATTCTGAGAATCCTTCATTCGTGCATTCATATCATTCTGAAGGTTCTATAGGAAGTATTGTAACTTTGTTATTTACTGTTTTCCTTCTTTGTTGAAAGAAGTAGACATCTGTGAAAGAGGGTGTTGCCCTTCTCTGTTGAGAGAAGAAGACCTCTGTGAAAGAGGGTGTTGCCCTTCTCTGTTGAGAGAAGAAGACCTCTGTGAAAGAGGGTGTTGTCCTTCTCTGTTGAGGGAAGAATACCTCTAAGGAAGAGGGTGTTGTACTATTTATCCGGTGACTCGGATGTTATAGTGGAAAGCTCAAGTGGTTTGCTTGGAGACTGGATGTAGGTCTGGGTACTGACCGAACCAGTATAAATTATGTGTTTTATGTGTTGTGCCTTATTGCCTGATTATTTTATTTTTATCGATCTTTATCGTATTTCACTATTCACCCCCCCCCCCCCTAGTGGAATTTCATTTGGTATCAGAGCAGGTTTGCTGGTTTCGACGTAACAAGTCTTCCAGCATAAATGGCATCTACCTCCTATGCTCGTGATATTGAAGGTCAACACACATCTCGTCCACCTTTCTTCAATGGCTCCAACTATGGATATGGAAGTGCAGAATGACTATATTTCTCAAATCCATAGATTTTGCTGTATGGAAAATTGTTGAGCATCCATACACATCTTCATCCGCAGACTATAGCTTATGGTCTGATGAAGAAAAGAAAATGGCAAACCTAAATGCAAAGGCTATGAATGCCTTATATTCTGCCATTGATCAGAACGAATTCAATAGAATATCTATATGTGAATCTGCATATGATATTTGGCATTCTTTGGAAGTTATTCATGAAGGAACCAACAAAGTGAAAGAAGCCAAAATCTCATCTCTTGTTAGAAAATATGAGTTGTTCAAAATGAACAAAGATGAACCCATCACAGAGATGTTTACCAGATTCACCAACATCACCAAGGATCTGAAATCTCTGGGTGTAACATATTCCCAGACTGAAAAGGTGAAGAAAATCTTGAGATCTCTCACAACTGATTGGGAGAAAAAGACTACAACTATTGAAGAAGCTCAAGATTTATCTAAGCTTACTTTGGACGACTTAATAGGCAATCTTATGGCCTATGAAGTCCACATGAAAGAAAGAAGGGAAGAAGAGCAACCAATAAAAAAAACTTTGGCTTTCCCAGCTCTATCTGAGAATGAAGACTCAGATAAAGAATCCGAAATTGCGCTACTAACCAGAAAATTCCAGCGCTTCATGAGAAGGAACCGGCTTCCAAACAAGCACAAGGAAAGAAAAGATCCTAAGGAATATCACATGTGCTATCAGTGTAACAAGCCAGGTCACTTGAGACGTGACTGTCCCCTTCTCAAAAGAAAGTCCAAGACTGAGGAACCTAAGAAGAGGTTCTTCAAGAAAAAGGCTCTGCATGCTCAATGGGATGATTCAGAACCATCCAGCAGTGAAGAGTCAAGTGATGATGAAGCCGAAACTGCAAATACATGCTTCATGGCAAACTAAAGTTCTGTAAGTGAAATCTCTAATTTTTCCTTTGAAGAACTTCTAGATGCTTTTCAAGAACTATTTGAAGAATCTAGAAAATTGAGTTTCAAAAATAAAGATTTAAAATTTGAAAATCTAAAGCTTTCCCAAAAGAATGAAAAACTCAGCAGTGAAAATTCTGAGTTGAAAAAGAAAAACTTTATGCTTATGTCTGAAATTTCTTCTACTAGCTCCAAAACTAAAAATCTGCAAGTAGAAATTTCAGAGCTAAAAAGTAAAACTGAGAACCTCATGAAAACGGTTTTCAAGTTTACTAAAGGTAAAGAGAACTTGGATAAACTCTTATCCTCTCAGAAAGTCTCTTTCTACAAGAATGGTATTGGCTACTCTCATTTCAACAAGCCTTCTTGTATGAATCAAAAGACCACGTTTGTGAAAAATTCGTCTAAACCAAATAAGGAGTATTATAATGTTAATTTTTTTAACTCCTCTAAGGTTGTAGACAAACCCAAATCCAAATGGATATGGGTTCCAAAGTCTAACAAAAAGGGACCCGATTGGGTACCAAAAAAAAATTTTACTTAATGATTTGCAGGCTCCAAACAAGAAGAACAGATGGATACTAGATAGTGGATGTTCAAAGCACATGACAGGACATCCAGACCTTTTTGTTGTTCTTCATCATAAAGAAGGAGGAACCGTCACCTTTGGAGATAACAACAAAGGTTTGATAATTGGCATTGGTAATATTGGTAACATAGATAAACCTCTTATCAAAGACGTTCTCCTTGTTAAAGGCTTAAAACATAACCTACTAAGTATCAGTCAAATGTGTGACACAGGTTATAATGTTAGCTTTAATCATGATGCATGCCTTATAGCAGACACCAACGAAAACATCATCTTAAAAGGTATAAGAAAGAATAATATATATGAACTATACCTAGAAAACATCACAGAACATTGCCTTATAGCTAATAATGACTCTCAACATTTATGGCACATGAGAATGGGTCATGTAAATTCTAAGTACATGTCTAAATTAGCTAAAAATAAGTTAGTACGTGGGTTACCCAAAATATCTTTTAAAAATGATTACTTTTGTGATGCATGTCAATTAGGAAAATTGTCAAAATCATCTTTCAAATCAAAAAATATCATTTCAAGTAAAAGACCTTTAGAGCTTCTCCACCTGGATCTTTTTGGTCCTTCTAGAGTAGCTAGTCATAATCACAATAAATACGTTTTTGTTATTGTAGATGACTACTCAAGATTTACTTGGGTAATATTTTTGAAAAACAAAAGTGACACGTTTTGTCAATTTGAAATCTTATGTAAAAAATTACAAAATGAAAAATCTTGTTCTATTGTTAAAATCCGTAGTGACCATGGAGGAGAATTTGAAAATGAACTTTTTGAAAATTTTTGTAACTTGCATGGTATTTCTCATAACTTTGCCTTTCCTAGAGCTGCACCTCAAAATGGTGTAGTAGAAAGAAAGAATAGAACCCTTCAGGAATCTGCCAGGACTATGCTCCAACACAATAATCTTGCTAAATCTTTTTGGGCAGAAGCTGTTAATACTGCATGCTACATAACAAATAGAGTTCTCATTAGACCCTTATTAAATAAAACTCCCTATGAACTATTCTATGACAGAACTCCAAGAATAGACTATTTCAAAGTCTTTGGATGTAAATGCTTTATCCTAAACACAAAAGATAGCCTGGATAAATTTGATGCAAAATCCGTTGAAGGCATATTCTTAGGATATTCAAGTCATAGTAAAGCATACAGAGTTTTCAATAAGAGTTATAATACTATTGAAGAATCTATGCATGTTAGTTTTTGTGAATCTATTGATCAATCTGTTCATAAGCAAACTAACGATGATGATATTGAAAGTACAGATTTATTTTTAGATAACACAGCTAAGTCTAATGAAGATGATCATCAAAGAACATTTGTCGATATCAAAGATCATCCTCAAAAGCAGATTTTGGGAGAACTGACAAAGGGGGTTCAAACTAGAGCTCAGCTAGAACGGATTGCAAACATGGCTTTCATTTCTCAACTTGAACCAAAGAAGATTGATGAAGCCATCATTGATGAGTTCTGAATGCTAGCCATGACTGAAGAATTGAATCAATTCCAAAGAAATGATGTTTGGGATCTTGTGCCTAGACCAAAGGACCATCAGATCATTGGAACAAGATGGATCTTCAGAAACAAGCTAGATGAAACAGGTAATGTTATTAGAAACAAAGCTAGACTAGTAGCTCAAGGATACAACCAGGAAGAAGGTATTGATTTTGATGAAACATTTGCTCCTGTTGCTAGACTTGAATCTATTAGAATGTTTTTAGCATATGCAAGCTATATGGATTTTAAACTGTATCAAATGGATGTTAAAAGTGTTTTTTTAAATGGTTTTATAAATGAAGAAGTTTATGTAAAACAACCTCCAGGATTTGAAAATGAACAATATCCAGATCATGTTTTCAAACTCAAACGTGCTTTGTATGGTTTAAAACAAGCACCTCGTGCTTGGTATGATAGACTTAAAACCTTTTTGTTAAAAACTGGTTTTTCTGTTGGCAAAGCAGACTCTACATTATTTGTTAAATTAGTGAATAATCATACCCTAATTGTTCAAATATATGTAGACGATATCATCTTTGGATCTTCTAACAACACTCTTTGTGAAGAATTTTCTAAGTCCATGCAGAAAGAATTTGAAATGAGTATGATGGGAGAACTCACCTACTTTCTTGGACTGCATATTAAGCAAACCAAGGATGGAGTTTTCATCAATCAATCTAAGTATGCTCGTGAACTTTTGAAGAGGTTCAACATGAACTCAACTGCTTCAAAATCTACTCCTATGAGCACTACTACTGTTTTGGACAAAGATGAAGATGGTAAGTCTGTTGATACAAAGGTATACCGAGGTATGATAGGATCACTTCTTTATTTAACTGCTAGCCGTCCAGATATTATGTTCAGTGTTTGCTTGTGTGCTAGATTTCAGTCAAATCCAAAAGAATCACATCTTAAAGCTGTAAAAAGGATAATGAGATATTTAAAAGACACAGTTGATTTTGGATTATTCTATTCAAAATCCTCTACATTTGATCTAATCTCATACAGCGATGCTGACTTTGCTGGAAGTAAATCTAACAGAAAAAGCACAAGTGGAACATGTCTATTGCTAGGGCACTCACTAGTATCATGGTTCAGTAAGAAACAAAACTGTGTATCCTTATCAACTACTGAAGCCGAATACATTGCTGCTAGCCTAGCCTGTACACAAGTTATCTGGATGAAACAAACCTTAAAAGATTTTGGTCTAAATTTTGAAAATACAACGATTTTCTCTGATAATACTAGTGCTATAAACTTATCTAAGAATCCTATTTTACACTCACGAACTAAGCACATTCAAATAAGACACCACTTCTTAAGAGAACAAGTCTTAAACAACACTATTAAACTCGAATTCATACCCACAAATCAACAGTTAGCAGACATATTCACTAAACCATTAAAACATGAAGACTTCACACGTATTAGAAGAGAACTAGGAATATGCAAACTAAGTGACTTGTAAATTAATCACACTTATTAAGAGTATTGCTTTTAATAAAATCTTATTTTAAAAGTTTTTTTATTATCGATTTTTTTTACTATTCAAAGTCAAACTATGTTTTCATATTTTCGTATACTCACAATACTCATAGAAATACATTCATCATAACACATTCTTTATGTCTTTCAACATGTCATCTTTCAAGTACACTCTCATAATGTCTTCTTGTCCTATCTCCTTTTACATATATCCATAAGAACCATTTACTTTAAGTAAAAAACTATCATGACTTGGATCACATCACTCATTTCATTACACCTTTTATATCTTTTGTCTTTTTGTGACAACCTCTCATACAAAAAGCTAGCCGACCTCCAAACATGACTCCTCATTATTATTCTTAATAAATTATATTCATGTGATATATTTTCTTTTTTATGACCTCTTGTACGTATCTAAAATCTTAAGACCTCTTATGAAAAATTCAAAGTGATTATTATTTTTGTATCACCTCTTAAGTGGTTATATTTCACGTAAACTTTTACTATATCATCGGTTATTTCATAGCTTAAGTATAATCTATTATCATCCGGTCATCCTTCACATCTTTTATGAAATCATATTCTAAACAACGTGTTCTCTATTGTTTTTAATACTACTAATACCACCTTTTTATTTCCTCTTTCTCTCTTTATCTCATATGAAGTGACTTTCCATCTGTGACCATGACTCTCTCTTATATTGTATATCTCTCTAAAATCGAGACTCATTAAAGTCTTGTCTTCAAGCAAAACTTTATTCTAACTCTACTTTATGTCATATCTAAATCAAGTGAATGTTGTCCTTTATAACCTTTCTCTTTTCTCTACATATCCGTATCATCTTTTTATGTCTATTCACTCTCCTTTCACGCTTATCAATATATATACTTCTTAAATAAAAACTATTATTGCCTCTCACTCATACCCCATGAGTTGTCCTATTCTAAACTCTCCATTCACGAATTAAGAATACTTCCACATAAAGTAAAAAGTTGCTTGTTTTATTAGGCCATTATTTTTAAAATCATTCACTCTTTTTAGTTCAACATGACACCCCATACTCTATTAATGGCTTCTCTCACTAGTCGATAAACTCACCCATAGTAAAATCTATATATATATATATACAAATTATTTCAAAACTATGTCCTTCTCAACCCAATATACTACACTATCTTCAAACATTGATTTGATTTGTCATTCACAAGTCTCTTAACTTATTACACACAGATTTCCTTATTTGACTAAATTCTAAAAATCACTCACTTCCAATGTCATTCAAAACCTATCAAAATTATTTTCATTCTTCTATTTAATGGATTGGTTCATCACACACCAATTCCACTCGTATCTATCTATCATCCTACAAACTATTACCCACTTCAAACTCGCCCTTCTTAGTCCTCCTGTTTCCTTACAAACTCTTGCAATGGCCTCTTCCTCCTCCAACAATGTGATTACTGCAGCAGATCTAAGGTATCCAGATCTGTTTCACGATTACAACTTACTATGCTCTCGCCCCATTCATGAAGGTAAATTGGTTAACTTCGACGACTTCATGCTATTTGACTTAGACAACTATCTCCCTGAACTGAAACATCTACTAGGATCTTCATCCCAAGCTGCCTACTATCCTGAACTAGTTCGACTTTTCTATACAAACTTTTCCACTGATCATGAACAAACTACAATCACCAGTAAAGTCCGAGGAAAGCTGATGTTCTTTCATGCTTCCTCAGTAGGTAGAATTCTAAATCTGCCTTCCACCGGCACCGACCTCAACACCATAGTACCTATCGAACGATCGGTACTTCGAAAAATTCTTCTCTGTACCAACTGCTACCAACTTCCCTGGCACATGAGGAATCTCCAACCTCATGCTCAATTACTTGCCCAGATTCTTCTCCACAACATCTATCCCAAGCTTCCCCGCAAGGGATTAGTTCCACGAAAAATCTCTCTCCTTATCTATGCAATATTTTCCCCTACTCCGATAAACTGGTCCTCCATTCTTTTCGACCTTTTCATTCGTTACCAGAAATTCAAGCCTCTTCTTTTCGGGTGTTTTATAACTCCCATCCTAAAATACTTCAAAGTACCCCTTCACAACGAAGTCATCCTCCGTCCCTCTCAGGTCCTCGATGCTACCACCTTCAATCTAAGGTCCCTGCACATGCCCGGCTCTGATGAAAATGATCCAACATCCACCTTTGATTACTTTTCTGCAATGATGGATATCGAGCGCTCTCAGGATCGTATCCTTCACAATCAAGCCCTGTTGCAGCAGACTCGTCAAGCTCACCAGCAGAATCGTGCCGACCGAACACATCAACCTCCTCCACCTTCGGGATAAACTTGTTTTTTTTCGGTCTGTAATAACCTTTAATTCCTTTTGGTCTGTAATAACTCTCTTACTCTGATCCCTTCCTTTTTGTCCATGACAAAGGGGGAGAAAACCTGTCTCCATTATTGGAGAAATACTCTCTTTAAACATTTTTTTTTCAATATTTTATCATATTATTATTTCTATGCATAATGTCTTTTTGACAGGGGGAGCATATTTTGTCATCATCAAAAAGGGGGAGAATGTTGAGAAACTCTGTTTTGATGTCACATAATATGATACACTGTCGTATTTGATTTCATATAATATTATAATATGTCCTCTTGAAACATGTTATATTATGACTGAATATGTTTTGCCATACATCTAACGAGTATTTGATGCAAGTATATCTCACCCAAAAAGGATGGAGACTTCCTGTTCAAGTACAACTTTAGTGCAATCATACTCCTTGAAGAAAAAGCTTGATGAGCCATGCATTCCTAAAGTTCAACTGAAGATATCGGCTACCTCAAGATGAAGACTTTTTTCTTCTTTAGAGTCATATGTAACAGAACCTTCAGGAACATGCATATTGCATATTACATACTCATTCATAAAAACTACATCATAAAAGTATACGATAGTTTCAAAAAGCTCCTTTTTGAAAACTAATAATTGTACCTTCTTACAACCCTTTATGAAAATAATTGTACCTTACACTATATACAAGACAACATGAAAAAGAAATGTAGAAAAAGACAAAAACATAAAATCGGCTACATAGAGAAAAACAAATATAATATGTTTTTGAAAAGACTCTAGTTACCTTCTTTAAAGAAATGTTTTTAATATAAGAAGAAGACAAAAACATAAAATCGGCTACACAAAGAAAAACAAATATAATATATTTTTGAAAAGACTCTAGTTACCTTCTTTAAAAGAAATGTTTTTAATATAAGAAGAAGACAAAAACATAAAATCAGCTACACAAAGAAATACAAATATAATATGTTTTTGAAAGGACTCTAGTTACCTTTTTACAAAACCATAGAATGTCGACTTACTTGAAGTCATCATTCTCTTTGTACAAAGCATTAAATACTTCCTATAACAAATCCTTGTTAATATCCTTCTCAAAGAATGTCAACTTTCTTTTAGTCCCCATTCTCTCTAAAGACTTTGAAAAACACAACATAAAGAAAACACTTGACATGACTATGTACAAATATATATCTCAATGCACTCAGTGTACTTACACTCATTTAAAGTAAAGAAGTACTTATGTACCTCAAATCATTAATTAGAATAAAGACAAAACTACAATCCAACGTTCAATGTACTATTGTAAGAAATAGACTTTTTACATAAAATATGTATTACCTAAAATATTACAACGACTAGTGTACCCTATATTTTTTTTTTATAGAAAAAGGCATTCTCGAATAAAGATATTTTTGAAATGACATAACATTTCACATTTCAAAAAGGCTACGATTTCAAAATGTAACGACTACTTTTTTAAAGCTATATAAACACACTCAAATAAACTATTCAACATGGAATGGAATAGACGTGTGAGCTTACAACGAGAAAAATTCTTATTCGATATTTGAAAAGAGAGCCTTGAAAAAGAAAGGAAAAAGTCAAGTCCAGCTCTTTGACAAAGAGCATCCTCTGAGTGACAAACAGAACATTCTGAGAATCCTTCATTCCTGCATTCATATCATTCTGAAGGTTCTATAGGAAGTATTGTAACTTTGTTATTTACTGTTTTCCTTCTTGGTTGAAAGAAGTAGACCTCTGTGAAAGAGGGTGTTGCCCTTCTCTGTTGAGAGAAGAAGACCTCTGTGAAAGAGGGTGTTGCCCTTCTTTGTTGAGAGAAGAAGACCTCTGTGAAAGAGGGTGTTGTCCTTCTCTGTTGAGGGAAGAAGACCTCTGAGGAAGAGGGTGTTATACTATTTATCCGGTGACTCGGATGTTATAGTGGAAAGCTCAAGTGGTTTGCTTGGGGACTGGATGTAGGTCTGGGTACTGACCGAACCAGTATAAATTCTGTGTTTTATGTGTTGCGCCTTATTGCCTGATTATTTTATTTTTATCGATCTTTATCGTATTTCACTATTCACCCCCCCCCCTCTAGTGGAATTTCAGTATGAACCTGGGTCCATCCTGCTCTGCATGAATAAGATATTCAGATAAATCAAAAGGATATAGGTTTTACAATAAAGATACAAGATTGATAGCAAGTAAAGGTGTCTTTTTAGAGGATCTTAAAGAATTAGAAACTCCATCAAACACTGAAGATTTTATTCTAGTATCAGAAGAACCTGAACCATCTAATGAGTTTATTGAACCATCAAATGCCTCAGAATCTAATGAATCAGAACCCACAACCGAGCACCCAACACATCCCATGTTGAGTGGTTAAAAGTGGTCTCAAGCTCCTCCAAATTATTTAGATGATTACTATGTTTATCTCGCTGAGGAAATGGATAAATGCTTATTCATTGATTCGATAGATGACCCATTGAGTTATTCAGGAGCTATAAACTCCTCTGAATTAGAAAAATGGATAGAATCTATTAATGATGAGATGAAATCCATCAAAAATAACAATGTCTGGGAATTAACAGACTTACCAGTAGATAGAAAGTCAATAGGATGTAAATGGATATTGAGAAAGAAATTCAAAGTAGACGGATCTATTGACAAATACAAGGCTAGGTTAGTAGCTAAGGGATTTTCTCAATTAGAAGGAATTGACTATTCTGATACATTTTCTCTTGTTGCAAGATTTGCTTCATTAAGAATTTAAATTAGTGGCACATTTTGATTTAGAACTTATCCAAATGGATGTGAAGACTACTTTTTTGCATGGAGAATTGAAAGAAACCATTTACATGCATCAACTTGAAGGATTTATAATTCTGGGATATGAAAATAAGACATATAACTTTAGATGAGAAGGAAACCTCATACTCATAAACCTAAATTTGAGAAATTGAAAACATGTTTAGATTGAGTTTTGGAATAACTCTAACTTTAGAACCTTGAATTTTTTTTTAAATGTTTGTGAATGTTTCAATATTTTTTATTTTTAAATTGGTTCAATCGACCGTAGAACCACAAGGATTATAAAAAGGTTTTGTGCATTCAAGTAAGAGGGACTCTAAAGAGGTCACGTGAAAGGAGGCACCGGAGTCAAGAATCCAAGAGAGCGTATCTGGAAGAGAAGTAGATATGGAAGCATCGAAAGCAGACACGAAAGAAGTCTTAAGGAATTGATATAATGCTTTTGTTAGATGGTGAATAGAATCATTAAAATTTTCTTCTTTTATGATGGTTTCATCACCCTTTTTTCGATGGTGTCTCTTCAATGGTTGCAACCTTCTTTTTGAGCTTGGGACACTGGTTTGATGTGTCCCGACTGTTGGCAAAAATGGCAAATAATTTTTTTCCTCTTCCATTGTTATTCTTCCAAAAATGAAGAGGTTTATATGCTTTAAGATTGTTGTCGGGTCTTGACACGGCTAGAACTTACTCACTTTAGTCATGCCAAGTCATATCTCTACTTGGTACACCTCTCTAAGAGCATCAAGAGAGGTGGTAGTGGTTCTATGTAAAATATTGGACCTAACTTGCTCAAATTTGGGTCTTAACCCGAATAGGAACGTAAAAAATGTTCCTATGCAAGTTGCTTTTAACATTTTGCCTCATTTCAATAGTGGGGCCTTCTCACTTAGGCTCAAGCAAAGCTAATTCATCCCAAAGAAGTGAGAGAGAACCATAGTAATCTATCATACTTTTATCTCCTTGTTTAATAATCTGAATTTTCTCTTGAAGATTTTTTTTTATGCCAAATCTTTTGCATGAACATATTCTTGATAAAAATCCCAAGCTTCACTTGTTTTTCTGAATTTAAGTATACTTGCCACAATTTTAAGATCCATACTATTAAGAAACCAAGAGAGAATGTGGGCATTCTCGGCTTCCCAATCTTTCACCTTGATGTGGTATTCTTTTAGTGCATTTTTTCTTTCTTCATCATTAAGGGCTTTAACTTGGTCATCATCCTTTTTGGTGAGTATGAGTTGTGATTCATATGTAGTACCCAGTGTTGTTAAAAATGCACCTCAAGGCACAAAAAATGTGCCTCGCCTAAAGGCGCAAGCCTGAGGCGTATGCCTAATGCGCTATGAGGTGTGTGCCTCACAATTATGGGTCAAATGGGGGTCAAAGCCCCCATTTGACTCAATTTTGGGGCTAAATAGCCACACATTTTTTTTGGGCTATCTCCCTCGAAGAAGGTATATACCAATCCTCTCTCTCTCTCTCTCTCTCTCTCTCTCTTTGCATCTCTTGGTCTCTCCCTGCGTCTCTCGATCTCTCCCTACGTCTCTCTCTCCTTGTGTCTCTCTGCTCTCCTGCATTTTTTGAAAGGCAAACTGAGGTTAGTCAAACCCCTACCAGTTATACAACTACACCATTGGGTTTTAACCTGCAACACCCCAACACAAGGTGACGTGCACTATCCGCTCCTACTAGACAAGCTGAGCCCTGTTGGTTTTTTTAGCTGCTTTATAAACATATCCAATTCATTGGATTAGATAATGTTAATTTTTTATGCACTTGGTTGTAAATGTTAATTTTTTATCGAATGAGTGCTCATATTTTATTTCTTAGATACTTATGTAGATCAAGTTGTTGCATTAATGTTAATTTAAATGTTAATCTCATATTTTTCGGTATTTATTTGAGATTTTTTATTTTTTGTTGGTTGTTGCTTTAACAATAAAGCATTTTTTTATTTATTTATAAATTTAAATAGTTTTTATAATTTTTTTAAGTTTTAAAAAAAAAATTGAGGCTTACGCTTTACGCCTCGCTATGCCCCCAACGCTTTTCACAACATTGGTGGTACCACTCACATACCCTCATAGCTTTTTGCCTTTAATATGATGCTCCATAGTGGCAGCCCACATCAAATAGTTGGAGTTATTTATTTTGAATGCAATCACCATCATGTATTCTTTTTTGCCTATGTAGATAGAGAATCAACCAAGGAATGTTGAGAATCTTTGCTTTGCAACCACGATCTTTGAAAAAGCTTTTACACAATCTCAAAACCCTTAGGCTCTAATACCATGTAATGAAACAAGCGAAAGTACAAGAGAATCCAATAAGGGTTAAAGAGAATACAAAGAGAGTGCACATGCACTAGTCCACCAAGGGACAATACAATCACAAAGTGAGAACAAACTCAATAGCACAACATGCACACAATAGCCACTAAGGGCCAACACAAAAGATAAAAAATATAAATTCAGATTCATAAAATGCTTAAGAAGCATTGGCTTCATACAAGAGAGGGAGCACCTTTAAATAGGCACCCCAAGATACAAGGGGACTAGCCCAACTAGCCACTTGACCAGCCCCTACGGCTATAATTATAGCTGTTGGGAATGGTAACAGCTAATTGGACAAGCCCAACAACTATAAAGTACAAAAGCGAAAAAAGAAAAACAAAAAAATAAAAAATGACAAGTCATTCCCTAGAGGACTGACACCTATTACATAGTGAAATGACTGAAATACACCTGATGGGTATTTCAGTTTACATACACAGAATATATATATGTACATTGATACTTATGATTTACCTGTTCCCTAATATGTTGGAATAGCAAGAAGCAACAATATGTTGCTTTGTCTACCATTGAGGTAGAATACATAGCCATGGCACAGGTTACTGCAGAAATCATTTGGATAAGATAGCTTCTCAAAGAAGAACTTGGACTGAATGTTTGTGAAGGTACCCCTTGTATTGTGACAACATGAGTGCAATTAATATTACCAAAAATTCTGAATTTCACGAAAGAACAAAGCATATTGAAATTGACTGTCACTTTACAAGGAAGGCATATGAAGATGGTGTTATTTCATTAGAGCATGCGAGCTCAAAGGAGCAAGTTGCTGATATATTGAACAAAAGTTTGGCCCCTATGCACTTTCAATAATTTCTTTACAAACTTGGGATGATTCCGTTAACATCATCTCAAGTTTGAGAGGGAATGTTGAGAAGTGTAATATGGTTGTATAATATTTGTAATAGTATGCTTTATGCTACCCTTGCATATTTTTGTACATACTATTGTTAATGAGGGGCATTCTTGTAATGTAGCTGGTAGGTAGAGTTTTTGTCTTGTAATATAACCATGAGGGGTGTCCCCCTTTAAGATGTATCTTTTTTAGTTTTTCTTGGGAATGAAGTTTTATAGTTCTCTCCTTCTGTTCTTCTCTTCTTTCATAGTGATTTCCCTATCTTCTTGAATTTGTATACTTTCTAAGAACCATAAACCCATTTAGAACTTTTGAACACCTATGAAGAGGATGCCTTCACTAGCTGACCCGGATAGTATGGGAAATGTGTGTCTTCATGAAGACTTGTTGAGACTGGCACAAGCCGCTCAGGATCAGCCTTAATCCCTTTACAGATAGAGCCATCAACAATCATTACAGTTACATTATCCAGAACTTCATCAACTCTACCAAACCAAGGTCCATAAAGCACATAATCACCTATAGTGAAATCTCTAATGCGCATCGAATGTCTCGAAGAGATGCCTTTTATTATCTCCCCATTTGCAGCCAGCGAATCAGCCCTGATATCCACATCCGCCACGGTTCCAGTCTGTCCAGTTGGATCACAAGCAGCTGCCACAACAACACCATGCATAAATGCCTTGTCCACACCAGTAATCTCACTGGCATTATCTTTTGTTTCAGAGTGATCAACCCATACAACTCTAACTTGACCATTTGAGTGTGAATTTTTGCAATCAAAATCATCATCACTGTCACTAATGCTGCTATTTGAATCTGTAACTCCAGCAACTTCCACAACCATCCCAATCAGTCCCTCTTCCTTGGGAGACCTCACAATATTTTGTCCATAAGCAAAGACCTCTCTATACAGTTGTGAAACCTCCTGTTTGCTTATCAGTTCCTCATTTATTACTATCAGCCTCGCGAAATTGATGCAACAACCACTCCGATTGATTTGAACTGCTACCAACACCCATAGAAATGCCGGCACTTGTAGGATGGTGCTCACTGCCCCTCTAAAATTTTGGACAGAAAATTGCCATCAGCATGCCCAGAAATCAACGAATTATAAGGCTCAAACTAAAAATTTTGCAAAATTCCATTCTTTTATAGTCCAACATTTTTGCAAGCAATATAAATCATTTTTTAGCATGCATAAAGTTTCTAAAAGAAGAACGAATGTTAATAGTATTGAATTTTTGAGCTATACAACCAATTGAGACAACAAACCACTTCATGGAGAATCAGTTCATCCCACAAACAACCAAAAAACAACATCATTTAGAGAAGGCAACCAACCATATAGCATCAAACAAAAATATTATTGAATTTTTGACCTATGACCGAGTGAGACAATAAACCACTGCATGGAACAATGGATTTAGTCCACAAACAATCAAGAGACTACATCATTTAGAGCTATGAAAGCGTTGGATTGGAGCTAAAAGCATTATAACAGCATATCTTCTGGCTAAGCTAAAAACACGCCAAAATAATCCAAGAAACATATTTCATACCAAGGAAGAGCTTTCAACAACGCGAAGATCAAACGTGGAAGCAGAGAATTATAATCAGAGACACGTTAAAGCGAACAGATTCATATCGAACTCAACTTCAATAAAAATCAATGTTGGACTCTGAACCTGCAAGAATCCAAGCCAAAATAAAAGATCACAAGATAAAAGAAAAATATTTCATCCACCAAGAAAAAAAAAATATGAAAAACAACCAACGTTTCGTTTCATAACTGAATCAGTGAAATCGTTGTTTATAAGATCTAATAAGAAAAAAATATTGAAAACTCCATACCCATTTAAAAATAAAATTCCCAAAAGAAAGAACAAAATCTTAAGCAAGCAATACAAAGAACGAAAGAACCAACTGGTAGATTGAAAATTCTCACAAGAAAATCCACGTAGATTGAGAAATCTCGCAAGAAAATCCAGCAAGTTAGAGGAAAAACCAATCAATAATCCAGAAATCCCTAACCACGAGCACAGCCAAGAAGATGCAGATCACCTCGTGAGTGAAGGACTCTGAGTCGTCTCGGCCACAGAAAACCAGAAATCATGAACAAAAATGAATCGAACTGTCCCCGGCAGCCAAGAAATTCCCCGAAATCGCGAGATTTTGCCGAACCCATCTGTTCTATTTTGTTTTCCCGTGCCTTCCTTTCCACATATATATAGCGCGTGCGAGAGAGAGAGAAGACTTCAGATTTCATAGAAGCGGAAAATACACGAAGTAACCTTGCCTTTATACGAAATGACGGATGTGTTCTCAAACGGTCGGGTCCTTAGTATCGGATCGGGGATCTTCTACACTAAAATCCAAACTATTCATGCTATCGAAAAGGGCGCAAGTTGTCCTACTCGGCTACCTTTGCAATGTACAAATTTTTTATTATTTTCTTTAGGTCTTTATGTTTAGTTAACATTAATTTTTTTCATGCATGCATAAATAGGAATTAGATTATCCATTTAAATGGCGAAAAGATGATTTTAATTTCTTGGCATGATTTTTGTCGAACTTTTTCAAAACTAAGGTTTATAGAAAAGTATTCATGAAAATAAATATTAATAAATTTGATACAAAAAAAGTGATTGAATTGATTGGTCTCGATCTATCTCAATTTGCCAATTAATCACAATTTTCTAAAAGAATTGCACAGTCAAGGTACAATTTGATAAAAAAATTATTGAGTATATGCTACCAGTTTTAAGATTTTTTAGAATTATTTTAAAATTTATATTTTCAGTTCTAGCGTTTATACTATTAAATGTGAATAACAGGTTTTATGCTAATTAATGATGTTTTTTTTTTTTTTTTGCCAATTAATCACGATTTGCTGACACCAAGATTGGCTTACTTTTGTGCTGATTAATCACAATTTCCCAATGAGAACATTTCTTGAAGAATTGTGAGTTTGACTACTATGTACAAGTGTAGCCTATGTTTTCCCTAAATATATTGTACATCAATTAACAAAGTTGAGGGCTATCAGGTGCAATAAGAATTTGAAAAATAAATCACCTTTGACTGGTTTTTTAATCATAATACTTTGTAATTCCAGCATGATATAATAGTAGGGCTGTGATTAGCCCCAACCCCATTTGTTTTGCCAAAACATAGTGTTGGGATGATGTTAATTCCCAGAAACATCCGCTTGCCAATGATGTTGAAATGTTGTGTAAGAATTAATGTCAACTCCTATTTTTTTAATACAATGTTTATAATTCACTACTCTCAATCAGCAGAGAGGGGATTAATTAAAAGATCAGGTGCAATGTGATTGCACACTTTTGGTGTGCTTCTATAACTGATCACCGTTCATCTGATGTTGAACCTTACAGCTGACAGGTTGTATCCCAATCACGAAGGGTATGAAAAGGTGCAGCAGCACGCTAAAAGTGTGTCATCACATTACACTTTATCCTCCCTCAGCTGATGGTGTTGGTAACTTGGGGGTAACCATAACACATCTCAATTGGAGGCTGGCAAACGAAATCTTACAACTATTTTCATCCATTCTTTTCAAATACCTCCCTCTTAAAAATACACTCAACCACACCTAGGGATGGCAGTGGGCAGTGGGCAGTGGCGGGGGACAAGGTCTCCACCCTCACCATTTCTCAAAATTCTGCCCTCCATCCCCGTTTCATGTCCTCTCTGAGATCTATTTTACTATAATGCAAACTGAATACGGGGCGGGGGAAAGGGTAAGTCCATCTCTGCCTCCATCCTGCAAGGTTTTGATTTTAACCTTCATCCTCGCCTCCATCTCCGTTTCATGTCCTCCATCCCTAGTCCAAATGGGGCGAGGCGGAACCATTTTTCCCCTGTCCACTGCCATTCCTAACCACACCACACACGTCCATTCTATCAGGTGCGATCACATTTCACAAAAAAACTGATACCCAGTAGTACCTAAACCTGATGCTGCATATGTTAAAACCTATTCAAGCCAAGTCTTGTGGGACCAGAGACATGCACTTTTTTCTTTTTATAAAATTGTCACTGCCTTTTAAAAGTGCCAGTGGACCCGACCCATTAGGGTGTACCCAAACCTGCTGAAACGGCTAGTTGCTGGATTCGGGGTCGGGTTTGGGTTTGTGTTTTGCCAGTCAAAAATGTAAAATGATAAATCCGGATCCATATAATATAAGGAACTTAATTATTTTTACCGACAATACATACTTGGGTCAAACCAGATATCCAACAAAACTCGACCTACATATTACTTGAGTCAGGTTGGGGTTTACATGCTTTTGATGTGTTTTATGATAGATCTGAACCATTAGATGTGTTTAGCATGCTCGATTTAGTGGGAATCGACTCTTTAATGATGTTTTTTTGATGAAAATTTGTGATTTTATGAGTCAGGAAAAACTAATGCCTTGATAACCATTGATTTTGGACACTGGAAAACCCTGCATACAGGTCAGATTCGGGTAATCCAAAAGTTGGTTCCCACTAAACAAAATCACATTTATGGTGTTAGATGTGAGAAAAATCACACAAAAAATACGATTTTTGAAGGGGCCTAACAGGATAGAACAAAAAAAGAGCAACACAACTCATTACTGTGATATATATATATATATATATATATATATATATATATATATATATATATAGAGAGAGAGAGAGAGAGAGAGAGAGAGAGGTGGTAGCTGCTAACTACTTTTCTAGCTAACTATTGTGCTAATTGGGTTTTTTAAGGATTTTTTTTTTGTTTTCCTTAAATCTGACCGTAGATATGCATTTTGCATGCTTGCTTTTATAAGAATCAACTCTTGGATCATCGGATTTTGATACACAAGTAGTTTTTATAGGGTTTACAAAATGGACAGTAAACATTATATTTTTCATTGAAAAAAACATGATCCAAGTGTCGTTTCTTAGTAGATCAACCATGCCGAACACATAACATATGTATGGTCTGATTGTGTGTATATATAGTGACACACTCGGTCTGCCACGTTTTCTCGTTTTGGCCCATTAGGCCCGTTCAAAAAACATAGTTTTTGGTATTTTTTTTTCTCACTTCTAACACTCAGTAGATGTGATCTATAGGTTTTTTTTTAGTGGGAACTTGCTTTTGGATCACCAGAATCTGACCTGTATTCAGGTTTTTTCAATGATCTAAAATCAATCGTTACGAAGGCATCAATTTTTACTGCTCATAAAAATACAAATTTTTTTGTCAAAAAATATGAACAAAGAGTTGATTCCCACTAATTAAATTGAGCATGCTAAACACATCCAACAGTTCAGATCTATCATAAAACACTTCAAAATATGGGGCCTAACCGGACAAAATGAGAAAAGAGTGCCTAATATAATATATACAGTGAGTGGTAGCTGCCTGACCACTTTTTGAGCCTATCGCAAGCCTACCAAGCTTTGCAAGGATTTTTCTTATTTTTTCTAAAATCTGACCATACAGATGTGATCTACATGCTTGATTTTATACGAATCTACTCTTGGATTGTTCGATTACAACACCCAATTAGGTTTTTATAAGATTTAAAAATCAATAGTTTACAATTTTAAAAAATATTCAATGTTTAAAAAATCTTTAAAAAAAAATACATGATCCAAGTGTCATTTCATTGCAAATCAACCATGTCAAACACATCTGCCAATCTGGCTGCTACCACTTTATATATATATATATATATATATATATATATATACACACCACAGGTACACTTGGACAATTTATAACTGAAAAAAATCATGCAATCATTATTTATCCTTGTTTTGTTTGTCAAAAGCACAAATAAGTTGCACTTTGGATTACAACAGCAAAATCTGATACCATCATTCACTCTTATAACATTATGGATGATTCAAGAACCGATCGACCTCACACTATTACACTTTGACACCACTCGTCCAACAATCACAAGTAACAATTAATCAAATCGAATCAAATAATGGTTCTACCTCACAAACCTGCAGTCCAACCTCACCTCGCCATCCCCAGCCAGGCTGCTCATCTTGAGCATGGATTTCACAAAAGCCTTCTCAAAGTCCCCTTGTGAATTGGCAAACTTGCCCACAAGGCCTTTGGTTTTGCCGTTGGAGAGCAAGGCTTGGTCAGAAGAGAAGAGGCCCTTCCCCTCCAGCAGTTGCTTGTAGTACATGTTGTCGAACACTGAAGCAGTTGAGTCCATGGTTGACCCTGCACTCCTCACCTTGTTATGCTTGGGGCATGTCTTCTTCAGGCTCACAGCTAGGGCCGATGCCATGGTGGGATCCACATCATGGACCGAGTTGAACTTATGGATCCTCTTTTGGAATGATGAACAATGGGAGAACCCAAGTGTATGCCCACCTGCATTTACCCACAAGGGTGTGCTTTATCATGGTAACTTTTTTTTTTTTATTGTCTATTCAGGTAACATTTGGCAAATTTGTTCCCCTCATCCCTTATGTCATTCCTATCTTCATACCCCTTCTTGGGATCTCATCGATGCAAATTGTTTTGATCGAATCGGACTCCATAGATGTGATCTACATCCTTCATTTATTTAAGATTGTCATTTAAATCGCTGAAGTCTAACTTGTGCTCAGGATTTTTTGGTGATTCAAAAATCAACAACACAACATTTTGTGATTTAAAAAAATCATATTTTCACAAAAGAAATGTGATCCAAGGGTCTATCCTTATTAAATCGACCATGCTGAGGTTAGGTTTCATCAAAACAACTTGCATCATAAGATTTAAGGGGGGTATGAAGAAAGAAAGAAAGATCTATGACTAGATTCAGAAACAGATGCACCTCTTAGTGGAATCAACCCCATGGAGATCACCAAGATGCATATCAAATAACAATCAATTATCAAGATGCTCATATATAGGCTGCGCATGAGCCAGGCTCGGGCAGAGCCTGAACTTTAAGACTTGGCTTGATGCAAAATATAGAGGGCTCGAGCCCAAGCCAAGCTTGAACAGCCTTAACTTTGAGGGGGCAGGATTCGAAATCACCAGCTCTTGGTAAATGAAAAACTCCGTGCCTGGGCTCGGCTCATTTTACCATTTCAGCCGAGCCCGTGCCATGCTTAAAGAAGCCTAGCCCAAGATCGGGCTGGGATTTGTACAGGCCTAGATGTGCATTCGTCTTAAGGTGAATTCGATCTGACTACTTATATATGGATGATGTTCAGCCTTTGAGGAGGCTGCATTTCAAATTAGTGTTCCAAGTCCCAACTAACTAACTAGGTCTCTTGAATCTGTGTTCGGCTCTAGTGAACTTGGTTAGCCACATTTGTCAAGGCTGTTCAAACTCAAACTTTGGTACCATGTTCATAATCAGGGAGATTAATAAGCGTGACTTATATTAATTATCTTTACTAAATTATTGTCACCTGAGAGTGCCACTAAATCATCAATTGAAAGGCCCCTGAGAGAGAAGCTCTGGTTCAGTTGAGAGAGGTTGAATGTAGGAACCGGTAATAATTTAGTTTCAGCGGCTTTGGAAATTCTTCCATCTTTCCTTCCTTTGGGCACCTCCCAAGTTGGTCCTCCAGACTAAAAGAGAAGCAAAAGATGAAACAAACATTATCAACTGTTGTTTCCCACTGAAATAACAAAAACCAAATATTATAACTTCATTAAAATCTATGGTAAATTAATGACACCGACATATTCCACTCCTACAATACAATGCAGCTCATGAATGGCAACTAGTAGAACAATCAATTTCCAACAATGGCCCATATACAACAAAGACGAAACCGGAACAATCGATCTTTTCGTCGAATATTATGAACAAATTAAGTTCCAATTTGGTCTAATGAAATTGGTGTCACTACTTACAAGTAGCACTGCATCCCGAGCAGCAAGTGCAAGAATATCAGCACAAGAAACAACACCCGGACACTGAACTTCCAGCTTCTTCTTAGCTGCATCAATAACATAGAACGCATGCAAAGAGATGTTGGGTGGCCCGTCTTTCTCAGCAGTGTTGGTCTTAGTAGAATTCAGCAACACAGATCCATCACAGCCCTGAAAGAGAACTCAAGTCAATCAGATAATCTAAACAAACACATTAAGAACTCAAGGCTCAAAACTTGGTACACTGGACCAACTTAGCCCAGGTCCAAGGACTAGTCAAGTGAAATTTTGTGGATGGTTAGACCTATTTTTCCATGTTATCAGACTTCACTTTATATATGGAACAACCATGAATCTCTTTAGGCACTCAGGCTGATCGAGTTTAAAACCTCTAAATGTGATAGGAGTAACTTGACTCCATTGGCATTGCGGTAGATTTAAGTAGTCCGTGTAGGCTAGCTTGCTCAATTTTTAAATGGATCTATTACAAATATGAGAGAGAGAGAGAGAGAGAGAGACCCTGATGAAACAGTCGTGGAAGTGCATCCGGAGGAGTGCAGCTGGAACAGTTTGGTCACGATTCATGGCCTTCTTGACAGTTTTTGCGACAATGGAATCAACCTTTGGGCATGATTTGTCATAGTAATCTGTGCTTAGTGAGCCAGCTACAGAAACAACAATGGACAATACCACAAGAAAATGAACAAGTACCACAGCCCCCATCTCTCTCTCTCTCTCTCTCTCTCTCTCTCTCTCTGAATGCTTAATGTTGATGTGAAGAGCTAAGACAGGGCCTCAGGATATATATAGAAGGGGAAAGATTTGAGAAAAAAGTATTTGGAGGGAACAAATTTTGAGTTCATTTGTTTCTTTCTCATTAAACTTACTTTCATGGAATTCTTTAATTTGTAAGGTAAAGGAACATGGAGCCTTTAAGACTAAGAAATATAGTAAAGAACTTGCTTGGTATTTGATAGTTTGAACGGATTGGTTAGTAGAGTGGTTCAATCATGTTGGAGGGATATTCATTTCGTAAAATGAACTAAATTAAGCAGCACTTCAAATTGTCTTGATTGGACTTCTCTATCTAATAGATATGCACTTGGGTGAGAGGGAGGTAAGCAAGATATAGTTTTATTGGGATAAGTCTTTGGTGCCGATGTGCATACAGTATCAATGTGTTCAATCTTACCTCATGCATTTTTAAGTGGATGGGACTATACAAATAGGCTTAGTTACAAATGATGCTTTAATCAAACAGTTTGGATGCAGAAGTCTTTTTTTCAATTATATTTTGGTGCAATATGGACCAATTTTCGGCTGTGCACATCCACATCAAAGATGCAACCATTTTGTTGTGGACAGTTAAACATCCATCCATATTTATTGTATGCATATGCGTAAAATCAAAGTCAGTCCCAGTTTCTTAGAACCAAGTATTAATCCTAATTTTTTATGGATCCAAAGTTGGCCCGGAGTTGTAGGGGTGGCCCCCTACCCGTAAGGTGGGGGTTCGTGTGACTGTTTTTCTCCTTTTATTTTTTTGTGTTTCTTTCTTCGATCTATCTATCGGTAGGTCAAAGGGCCGTTTCCTAACAGGCAAAAGGCGGTTGAGATCGCCAACCAGGCGTGCCCATCCATCTCTAACCATCATTTGAAATAGGATGGGTTCCATCATACATTCAATCATAGCCATCCAATCAATGGCTAAATAGTTCTAGCTGGATGGCTACGATTGAATGTACGATGAAACCCATCCTATTTCAAATGATCGGATCCGTTTCCCTGCAAATGTTATGATGGATCTAATTATCTTTGGCTTTTGGTAATTTATGCTAGTTTCTTTGATGTAAACAGACGGCTTTGAACTGTATAAATCACAGTTTAATGTCAATAATGATATATATATATATATGAGCTTACTCAAAATTTCACTTGGTGCACTCTTGATTAGCTTTCACGTAGGGATGTCAACGGTTTGAATCTAAGCATTTCCAAATTCGATTTATTTTTTTTCTAACCATGAGAGCAATGAAAGCACACAGGAAAGCTTTCATGGTAGAAAAATAGGAAAAAATTGCTCTCTAACCTGACGGCGAATTCGAAAAGCAAGTCTTGAATTTCTTTGTTGCCGCGGGCAACGTCGTTCAAGTTGTCTCCTCAAAATCTCCTTCATTGTTGCATTAATTTCATTAATACGATACAATGAACTTTTATATACAACTGAACCAATACCCTCGACAAATGGGTTGGAGTATGCTAGGTCTAAAATCATTCTTGGGAATGTGGACGATACCATTTACGACTAATTGGATATTGGCTAAACCGATTCTGATCAGTGTTTTACATATGTAAACTTATTCAGATATCCACCAAACTCGAATATTTATCACATTCGGGTGCAAAAAATCAATAGTACTCTCTTTGTAAAATGGTACCATCTTCGAAATGCCTTACACCAATTTGCCAAAACTCTCTCCACATCCAAAATTTCAATTCTTGACTCTTTTAGGCCATTTTTATTTTTTGCATAGGTGAACCGCCTGATGTTTCCGTGATAGATGCACACATTGTTCGAATGTCACA
This sequence comes from Nuphar pumila, assembly GCF_984573655.1. Classification (NCBI taxonomy): domain Eukaryota; kingdom Viridiplantae; phylum Streptophyta; class Magnoliopsida; order Nymphaeales; family Nymphaeaceae; genus Nuphar; species Nuphar pumila. The sequence continues at coordinate 108,095,464 of NC_143255.1, read as the reverse complement.
ACATCTCAATAAAAAAGTGATTTGCATGAACATTTCTTAGACCTGATGAAATTCACATAAAAGAATTTGCTAACCTGGCTAAGTTGAATCCTAGAAAAGAAGATTCACATATCAAATGTGCATCTTCTAAAGTTCACAAGCCCTATGCAAACCTTTTAAAATTGAAAAAGTTCTAGCTCAACAGATTCACTCTATACATACGTGGCAGTCATATCATTCACACAAGCATCATGTGAACCTCTTTTAACTAAAAAAATGCTTAAAGTCAAGACGTACATTCACAAATATATGTTAGACCTTTGCAAATTTGTATTATGAATGTCTCTAAACTTTGATCATTTTTATTTGAACTTTGCAAGTTTGTGTCACCTATTTGTGGATGTCACGATTTTTGCGCACATAATATGCAAACCTCCTTTAACTAAAATTGCATAAGTCTAGACGTACGTTTGAAAGTGTGTGTTTTTATTTTCGTAAATATGTATTGTGAATGTCCTTATCTTCGCTTGTCATCTGATTCAAGTTCGGCTGGTTTGTGTCATTCATTTACGGTCGTTCCCTACCTTCACCCATATAACATTTGGACCTCCTTAACTAAAATCACATAAAGTCTAGATCCACAAAAATCAAACATTCGCACAAGTCCTATATTCGCAAGATTTATATGTAAGACAACTGCTAATTCAAAACAAATATAATTAAAATATGAATGTCCTTGCCTGTTGTATTGGCGCACCCTTGGAGGTAGCGCTAGTGTAAAATGTGTTCTATTGGCGCAAATATTGACTTGTGTCACAAAAAAGGCTTACCAATAAAACTTATTTTAACAACAAAAAAAAAGTCATGGGAAACCAAACCAGGGGCATTCGAATACAAGAGGAGGAGGCAGGATGGAGTTTGTTAGAGCAAACGTCTTCCTGTCACATAGCCTCATCACCCCCGAGATCTTCAACGTTGTCCATGATGCCCTCCGATCCAACGGCGCCCTCGTCACCCTCTGTTGCGACCTCTTCTGCAACTCCTCCAGCGACTGCCATGCCACCTACTCAAAAAACTTTTCACTGACACAAAAGTCGCATCAATGAAAACTGGTTTGCTGGTGCCAAAATTGCACCAGTCAAAGTCTTTTTCATTGGAAAATGTAAATTATGCTAGAAAAAGCTTTACTTGCAAAGCTTTTACTGGCGCAATTGTTGCCCCAGTAAAGGGTTTTATTGGTGCAAAGGTTGCACCAGTAAAACTATTATTTCTTGCAGTGAATGTCTTCCACACATTTGTGGATGACCTCCTGATGTTTGCGAGAAGACTTGCAAATATCCTATGTATATGCAAAACTTCTAAGCTCAGTTGCGAACATTTTGAATTTGCATATTCAACATGTATTCACAAATATTTTCATGACGATTTTTAGAATCTCTTCATCCTCGCTTGTTACATTTATGAACCATTGCACAAGCATTGAATGTGATGCTTTATATATATAAAAGCTTTGTTTCGTATATAAGGACTATTTTTTGCATAAAATTGGACTTCTTAGCTAGGGTTTTGTGATCCCCAACCCGTTTCTCTCGCCAAGTTTATTTAACGAGGTGTCATTTTTTTTGCCTTATCTGTGTCATGTGGCGACACATCATGTGAGTTTTTTAGCGTTCGACACATAATCAACTATAAGATATCCCGGTAAGCACAAATTTCACTCTTTGTAACAGTTAAATTAATTATTTTTTGAAATAGTGGCATGAATCAGTTATTTTGTAAAACATAACATAGTTCTCAAGTTATTTTCGCATATCTAATCACATACTCTATTTTTTTGTTTAATTAAATTTCATGTGAGTCTCTTTTGCCCATTTTTTTTCTTAATTTTGTATGCTTCATTCCTCAAATTTAGGTGTATATCTTGTTTTATAAAGATGACCAAGGAACAAATGTTTAAGTTATTTTTATATTTTTAATATTATATTTTGTTTCTTTTATATAATTAAAATTTATGTGAGTTTCCTTTGCCCTCCTATTTACCTCTATTATCTAATTTTTTTGTACAGAAAATTGTTCATCTGTTATTATACAGATGATGAGTGAAAAAACTGTCATTGGGACATCAACACCTATTGATGAATCAGAGAAAGATGTAAGATATGTAAATGTTACAAAAAGGTTATTTGAATTTGCTCTTTCTGTCATAAATCTTGTGAAATATATTAAAGTTGCTTTCTCTTGAATACTAGTTTTTTCAGAAATAATACCCATAAGTTGATGGTTCATGCTTTGAGGTACCGAAGAGGGTTGATACATCTATAGACAAGGAACATGCTCTATGGCCAAGAGCATGGGTTTTTGATATAATTCATAAAAAAATGCAGCAATAATAAGACGAAGTCAAGATTGTTGTGATCAAATAAGAAGACTCAACTATATTCACTAAAAAAGAAGGGTTTAGTAAGTAAAATTCTTGATGCAAAAAAGGTTGATGTGTTTGTATCTCCAATAATGTCTCTCGTCTAGGAAGCATCTAAAGAGGAGGATGTTAGTAAATAGTTAGCGGTTAAAAATTGTAAGGAGCTATTGACTTTGGATTCTTCGATAATTGCTAACCTACGGGTTCGACTGAAGGAAGCAGGAGAAGTAACCAAGAATGGGGTCCGATTATTTATCTGTGTCAAACCTGTGAGATCCAAACAAGCATTCAGAGCTGGGTATGATTTGTGAAATTTCATACCTCACCTTGGTCCAACCTAAGCTCCAACTAAAATATGTATTTTTTAATGTAAAATATATTAACAATTAGTATTTTAGGGGTCTTCTCTGAGTCTGGTTTACGTTATGATATGGGCCGCAGGTGTGGTTTTGCATTAGGTTGGTTCCAGGACCCAGTACCCGCACCATAAAATCGGATCTGAGTTCAGATCAAAACCCATCAAACCATGTGCCAATTTCTAGAGATTGAATGACACTGTTATGAATGGTAAAGTTGCTCCATTTAAGCCAACGAATCAAGGTTTTGAATCCCATCAACTAGTTGTTGACTATCAAAAAAATATAATTAAAAGAAAAAGTGGTAATGGCAGCAACAGTAGCTACAATAGTAATATATAACGGTAAAGAAAATTGTTAGAATTTTCTAGGCGGCTAGGCTACTGTCTTTTGCTTAGATAAAATACTATACATATTTATTACCATTAATTCAATGAATTAATTTTTAATAAATTTAATCTTGCTTCCTTTTGGTTCATAGATGTGTTTTACAAAATCACAAGTCTGCATGTGGTCGGCCACTGCTTTAATTATCATGGTTGGGGCACCTAAGGCTGGATGGTCACCAGTAGGGATGCATAACGAGCCGAGCTAGCTCAGGCTCAATTACCCATTTAAGTTTGGTTTGGAGCTCGTTCATGCCTTAAATGAGTTGAGCTTGTACATGGCTCTGAGCAAACGAGCCATGCTTCATCGGCTTACTAATAAGGCTCAGATAAAAGTATATATAGAGTATGCTTGCAAAATTAAACCAAGAAGTCATTTTTTGCATAACGGGTAGGGGATCAAATCTCACCTTTTCAAAACTCTTTACGTTTTTTTAGAAAACCATTCAAGCTGGGCTCGGCTCAAGCTCAGAAGCAAGCTGAGTCTCGAAACTTGAGCCAAGTCTCAGAACTTGAGCTGAGCTTGGATAGGGGCATTTTGAAATGAGTTGAGTTCGAATAGCCCAGGCTCGGCTCAAACCTGGCTCATGTGCATCCCTAGTCATGTGCTTAACCTAGAGTTTTACCTTGCAAGAAAGCGAGTTCATTAAGTGACCCATTAAGCGAATCCATTATCAGCATATGAGTACTACTAATATTTCATAATAGTGTATAATTAAGAAGCATGGAAAGATTTTTAATTGACCTCTTGCGACAGCCAAACCTTCAGCTCACTTCATAGTATATGATCCGGACCGCCATGTATAGCTTGTTTTCAGTGTTTTTGATTACCCAAAGCTACGTTAAGGGGGCCTTGGGTTCTAAGCCCATGACAGTATGATTCATGTTTAAAAAAAGAAAATTAGCACTTTTGATATTTTTTCAGGGAAAAAAAGATACAAAAGAGCTCAATTCAAAGCTTTCTTATGTACAAGTTTGTATGTTACTATGAGCATGTTTTACTTAATTAGAACCCATTAAGGGTTATCTTTTGTCAGGGGTGTCCTTGAGGAGGAGGACCAGCACCTGCTGCTGCTGCTATGTTTTTTTTTCAGACAGAGAAAGCTGGGTTTAGGCAGACCCCGATCAGTTATAAAACTATACCATTGGGATTAGAACTTGCAACGTCCCAACACAAGGTGGTGTGCACTAACTGCTCCTGACAGACAAGCGGTGCCTCAGTTGGTACAGCTGCTGCTACTTAGAGACACTAACAATGCATCCTCGACCTCCCTAAACGCATTCCCGCGCACAAGTGACATGGCATAGTCGATGAGCGCGGCATCACAAGGGAATGTAAGTGCACCATCGATGCTAAAACCAAACTCTTCCTCTGCCATGTTCAGCAATTCCAGGAAGACGGGCAGTGGAGGTAAGCAAGGGGAACCATGAACCTTTTACCATCGGCCGCATACACAGCAAAATGGCCCTTGTTTGCAATTGCGGCCACTTTGCCACTAGTGTGGCTGTCTTCAACAACACCATCTGAGATCCTTCTCCTCCCTCTTGCAGCCATCTTCTGCCACTTCCTGACAATCTCTACTACCCTCTTTGCCTTGACCATTCTTTGCAAGATGAGTTGTAGGAGACTATAGGAATGTAGAGGTGACTTGAGAGTCTTTCTTATACTTATAATTTTGGGTGTCCTGTATATAGAAGATAATAGATTGGCATATCTTCGTAGTCTTGGGTAGATGGGATCTGAGATGCACGTGATGTGGGGCCTATAAGACGTAAGCAAGGAAGATGGGCGTGCTGGTAGTTAGCATAACATTGAAATAGATACCATGACTGGGGACCAACATATGCAAGAAAAGCCAGTCAAGCCAACAATTAAGTGTAAGAACAACAAATTTCAGAAACTGTGGGTGGTGGGGAGTTCGTTGAGACCCAGGTGGAACCAGATATGGACCAAATTTTTGGGTTTGGTATCGGGTCCTAATTTGGGTTTAATAGGGTCTACTATTAGAAAAACTATACCTGAATCCGATAAGAACTACATGAACCAAACCTGGACCATACCCTGTAAAACCATATTTTCTTATCATTTTTACATTGAAAATTTGCGGGTCTTAATCGAAACTCAGGACTGGTCCAGGTCTGGTATAAAATTTCACAAACTATACTCAGGTCCATATATTAATTAATCGGACCTTTGAGTCCAGACCCAGGTCTTAATCAGGTTTTTTTTATTTATCACCATACTCGGATCCTATAGGGTTTGGTTCAGGTCAGGTTCATGTAAACCTCACCCATTGACACCCCTAGGAAGGATGACTTTTGCTATCTCCTGTTGGATTGGTGCTACTATTTTTCTAGCTCTCCAAGAACAAAAAATAGATGTTCTAGGATGCAAGTGGGCAAGAAAGCTTTCCATATCTTTTCACGTATCTATGGGGGAGTTTGATTGCACGGACACAACTGCTTAGAATAGTCATATGTGGACACTGGTGGCCGAGTGCAGAGGTGTTCTGGACAAGTCGCGTTTTTGTTCCAATTGTTCCACTCTCTTTTATCTTTTATCTTTTTTTTGTCTCAAGTGTCTCGAACACCACTCCTCCCCTTACGAAAAGTTAGCCATGTTTAAGGCATGAACCTGCGTCTTCTTGTTGAAGTTGAGGTTGAGTTATGCTTCACTCCTCTCCCCATCTTCATACCCCTCTTAAATCTTATGTTGCAAGTTGTTTTGATCAAATCTGACCTTATAGATAGATTCAACATGGACTATTTAATAAGAATCGACCCTTCAATCAAATTCTTTTGATGAAAATTTATGTTTTGTTCACCATTGATTTTTGAATTGCCAAAAAAATTGGCATGCAAGTTGGATTGCTACCATTTAAATGTTGATCTTCACAAAAATGAATGATGTAGATTACATTCATGGAGTTTGATTTGATCAAAACAACTTGAAAGGATATGATGATAGGGATGACAAATGGGATGAGTAGAACCGATTTGACCAACATCATCACCTTACCATAGCACCAAGCAATGGTAGGACCTAAACCTTTTTCCACTTTCCATGCTTGAACCCTCATCATGCTAACACCACCAAGTCTGATTGTTTTCAGTATTGTTGTGAATCAACTTATTCTTATTGTATCGGTAAAGAATGGATACAAAATGAGTTGGTTGGGCTTATTTTTTTTAATAATATAAAAATGATTTAAAATATTTTTAATAATTTTATATTGTTTTAATATTTTTTGCTGACATGTGTCATCTTCTGATTAAAAGTTAGCCAATTCAAAATCAAAATCGATTGATTCCTGAAATCATTTTGGCAATAGATTCAGGATTTGAAACGGTTCTGACAATATTGCGGAGGCCTCATAGTGACACCAAGAAATGGCCATCTTGTATTGCTATAAGCTTGCTCATAACACTGAGGTCTATACGTGGGTCACACGTAACACTAAGATTAATGGGTCAGACTAGGTCAAGTCTTTCAGGGATAGAAACCTATGCTTCTTGTAATGAACTTTGTGGGGGTTAGGGCACTCGTCTAGGTCCTGCATTTGGTCGACTTAGGGAAATCATAGGGATGGCAGTGGATCAGGGCAGGGGTAGGTGACAAGGTCTCCACCTCTGCTCCGTCTCAAAATCCTTTCCTCCATCCCCACACAGGTTTTGATTTTAACATTCATCCCCCTTTCATGTCCTCTATTCCCTATCCAAACGGTGCGAGGTGGGGTGGGGCCCCATTTTCCCTTAGTCCATTGCCATCCCTAAAGAAGGATTGAGGACAGGGTAAGCTAAGGATCAGGATGGGGATGAGGTAGGGTGGGGGAAAGCATAAGTTTATCTTTGCCTTCATCCCCGCACGGGTTTTTGATTTGAACCTCCATCCCCGCACGGGTTTTGATTTTAACCTCCATTTTCGTCTCATGTCCTCCATGCCGAGTCCAAATGGGGCGAGGTAGAGCGGGGCCCCATTTCCCCCTAGTCCACTGCCATCCCTAGGAAAACACATCCAAAGATAAGGGGTTAGAATTTTGGCTACATATTAATGGATTATAACCTGGATTAAGGTCCAGCGTGCTTGGGTATGATCCAAAATTAATATAGAAACTTTTTAAATTCAGGACATGCTTGGTTGCATATGCTTTTGGAGATTGTCTTCCTCCACTGAGGTCCATATGGATCTTAACAGCCATGGGTCCAGGTTAATCATCATAATAAGATCCAACCAATTCAAGTTTTAAATGGCCCTGAAAATTTTGCCCAAAATTAAATGGATCTCAACAATGAGTTTTTCCTCAGGATTGAGAGAATGAAAAAAAAAGAAGAGTTTAGAAAGTTGAAACATGGAAGTATGAGTGTGGTGGCCTACATCGCCAAGTTTAATTCATTGTCCAGATTCGCTAAGGTTTAGTATCTATAGAGAAGCATAAATACAAGCTCTAAGAGCGTGCACAAAAGCTCAAGATTTTGATAATGGGGGGATTGCTGCAAATTCAGAAGTTCACCAGATTGGTAGAGATGGCATCTCGTTATGAGTTTTGGGATGCTCGGACAACAAAGTCAAAGACAGAGGAGAAACCAAAGCAACTACAATAGAGACAATTCAGTTCATTGTTTCATGGTTTCTTCAAAAATAGGAAAAATAATGGCAGATTTTCAAAGGCGCATGAAAGAAGCAGTGGGGGAAACAACAATAAGCAACAGGGGAAGAAGCCTGAATAATAAAAAGTCAAGAAGCCCTAGTACCAAGGGCCACCTTTTACGAGCAATAATAATTGTAGGACTTGTGGCTTCAAGCATGAAGGCCATTGTGATGAAAAGAATATCAAGTGCTATAATTGCGGACAAACATGATACATCGCGAGAATGTTCCCCAAGCCAGTGCAAGGAGATGGAGTAAAACCCATAGACAAACCAGTTGCTATAGGCCGAGTTTATGCGACAACTTTGCAAGAAGCTCTAACTAATCCAAAAGTTGTAGAAGGTACACTTTTGATTTCTGGTGTTAGTGCTCATGTTCATTTTTACTCGGGTACTACACATAGCTTCAGTACCCCTACCTTTGCATCACTATTACTTGTTCTACCTACATCTCTAAACATAAAATATCCAGTAGACACACCAGTAGAAAAAACCATTTATGTAGATAAGGTTACCAAAGGACGCATTATACAAATCAAACAAATTGAAGAACGTTTTTTGTCAGTGGAGATCCTCATATTGGAATTTAAGTGAGTGGATATTATTTTTAGCATAGATTGGTTATCTAACTAGCATGCGATGATCAATTGTCAAAGAAAAAGCATCAGTTTTTAATACTCTGAAGCCCTAATATTCACCTTTTAGGGTGTTAAAAAACTAGCAAAACTGATAATTATTTCATGTCTTCAAGCCAACTGTTACCCTCAGATGGGTTGTCTTAGGTATTTGGCTTATATGAAGAAAGAAGTTGGTGATAACCTTTCAGTCATGGAGGTAGATATTCCCCACAACAAAGCAGTGGATTAGCGACGTCATATGTATGTCGCTAATCCGTCACTAACCGACTTAGCGACGGATAGATGACATCACGAATTTTTTGATGCTAACTGGCGGTGGAAAAATTCCGTCGCTAATTGCGACGGAATAACGAACAACGGATTCCGTCGCAAATCCGCCGATACTAAACGACGACCTCGGATTAGCGACGGATGTAAATCCGTCGCTACGCCATCGCTAAATTATATGTATAGCGATGGATATATCCATTGCTAATCCATCGCAAACTTGAAAAAAAAATTAAAAAAAAAATTATTTGAAAATTAAATATCAAGAACGCTACAATTTATATTTCCTATACAATTTATATTTCCTATAAATAAAAAGCAAAGTACACATAAAATTTCATATAAAAGAAATCTACAACAATTAATCGTTCCACTTTAAAATTGACAAGTTTAATTATTTATAATTCAACAATTACAATTTCGAAACAAAAAAAATAGAACTTCTTCAACACATTAATCTAATCATCACCAAGATTTTATGCGTCTTCTTGTTCATTGCCTTAATCTGTCCCTTCAGCTCCGCTACGCTGATTATCGCTAGCAGCCTACACAAGAAAAGAACAGTCAGTATTGATAAACAAAATATATTGAAATAAATTATACAGTATATGTGATTCTATCATGTGCTCATATGTGTTCTAAGGCAGTAAAAAAACTCTATATGTGATTCTATCATGCTCATATGTGCTCTAAGGCAGGCAAAAAACTCTATATGTGATTCTATCATGAATGATGTGTTCTAAGGCAGTAAAAAAACTCTATATGTGATTATATCATGTTCATATGTGTTCTAAGGCAGCTAGAAAAACTCTATATGTGATTCTACCATGCTCATATGTGCTCTAAGGCAAGCAAAAAGCTATATATGTGATTCAATCATGCTCATATGTGTTCTAAGGCAGTCAAAAAATTGAATATGTAATTATAGCATGCTCATATGTGTTCTAAAGCAGTCAGAAAAACTCTATATGTGATTCTATCATGCTCATATGTGCTCTAAGGCAGGCAAAGCAAAAAACTTTATATGTGATTCTATCATGAATGATATGTGTTCTAAGACAGTAAAAAAACTATATATGTGATTCTAGCATGCTCATATGTGTTTTACGACAGTAAAAAAACTGAATGTGTGATTATAGCATGCTCATATGTGTTCTAAGGCAGTTAAAAAACTGAATACGTGATTATAGCATGCTCATATGTGTTCTAAGGCAGTCAAAAAAACTTTATATGTGATTCTATCATGCGCATATGTGCTCTAAGGCAAGCAAAAAACTTTATATGTGATTATAGCATGCTCATATGTGCTCTAAGGCAGGCAAAAAACTCTATATGTGATTCTACTATGCTCATATGTGCTCTAAGGTAGGCAAAAAGTTATATATGTGATTCGATCATGCTCATATGTGTTCTAAGGCAGTCAAAAAACTGAATATGTGATTATAGCATGCTCATATGTGTTCTAAGGCAGTCAGAAAAACTCTATATGTGATTCTACCATGCTCATATGTGCTCTAAGACAAACAAAAAGTTATATATGTGATTCAATCATGCTCATATGTGTCCTACAACAGTCAAAAAACTGAATATGTGATTATAGCATGCTCATATGTGTTCTAAGACAGTCAATAAAAACTGAATATGTTAAGGCAATCAAAGTTACATGAAATCTAACGACATGCAATATATTGCATGAAACTTTCATACCTGAGAGGGACCTGCAATCGAAGTTCCCCTGTTCAGCAAAAAACTGTTGAACTCAGCTCGGAGAACGTCAGCGACAGTTTCATGGAAGCAGTCACGCATTGTGTCCTTAACGATCTGGCGTACATCTTCACCGGAAAGAATAGGCTGCTGCTTGGAGTTTGTGGTGGCGAAAGAAGTAAGTGAGTCGTAACTGGAAGAAGCAATAACAGGTGAAGTATTCATATTACTCCTAAACCCGAACACACGACCCTTTTTAAGTTCACCTGCTGCAGTCAACCATGCTGCAGGATCAAATGATGGATGTTGAGTAGCGTCATCGCCATATCGCTCTACCATCTGTTGCTCGTATGCCTCCTACAAAATAATGTTTAAAGTATGCATTAATAATTAATGATAACATTATGATAACTTGCATATTGCAATAATTATTAATAGAATAAATACATACCGTTGTCGTTCTCGCCTTCTCTGATACGAAATCTCCCGTTGTCTTTCGTTTATGTGTTTCAACAAACACATCCTTATATGGTATAATGCCTCCTTTTTCTGCTTCCTGTGAAGTTAAATGATAAAAGATTTAGTTAACAAGTTTGCAAAAATACTTATAAAATTAATATTATATATTGATGAGTTACCATTTTCTTCAGGTGGCTCTCAAATGTCTTAAATTCACCTATGTGTAGATGGGCTTCGGACATTTTCGTTCGATTTTGTGCAGCCTTTGCAGAGCGATTTCGAAATGCATCCCTCGCCCATTTATCGCACATTCCATCCCAATAATCTCTCCTGATAGTAATAGGGTCATGGCCCTTCCACTGTAGTGGATCATCTATTCCGCCAAATGCTTTTTTTGCTGCAGTCTTCATATTGTGCAGCATGTCTGCAAATCGATTGGCAGCCACCTTCTGTCACACCTTCCTTGCATCATTTTCCTCCACCGCAGTTGCGAAGCGATTCGAAGCCTATAAATATTTTCAGAAAGTTAGTAGACATGACTAAAAAAAATTTAAATAGGAAACACATTAACTATCAGAAACAACTATATACCGTGAATGAGGACCACAATCTATCTATCACGTCTTTTGGATACTCTTTCCATTGAGCGACTGGTCCTGGTAGATGTTGAAGAAGTGAATTTCTAATCTCGCGTACTACTTCTTGTGGCTCAAACCTCGTGCTACACATGAATTGGTACACAGTAAATATCAATATAAAATATTTATAAGATATGCAATAATTGAAAACAAAATACTTACGGTCGATTATCGATATACACTATTCGAATGAGTCTTCTTGTGCCAGCCTGAGAAGACCTTGTTTCCTGTGTTAGCTCCTGACTTGTGTGATCAACTGGTGTAGGTGGGTCGTGTACAGGCGCAACATCATCGGTAAAAAAATACATTAGAAATTCTCATAATGCGTATTTCAACTAATCAAGCATCCAATTAGTTAAATGATATACCTATCACAGGAGCCCGTGAAGATGAAGGTTGGGTCTGGCTACTACTGGATGAGCGACCACTGTAACCTCAACGAACCATATTCTAACAAATAACATGTCATACAATACATTCAAATAATTTTCATCAAGTATTACAATACATTAAAATCATTCGCATCAAGTATTGCAATACATTCAAATAATTCACAACAAGTATTACAATACATTCAAATAATTCAAATCATTCACATCAAGTATTACAATAATTCAAGTCATTCACATCAAGTATTACAATAATTCAAGTCATTCACATCAAGTATGACAATACATTCAAGTCATTCACATCAAGTAATTGCAATGCATTCAAATCATTCATATCAGGTACTGCAATGCATTCAAATCATTCACATCATGCATTACAATGCATTCAAATCATTTGCATCAAGTATTACAATACATTACAATACATTCAAATCATTCACATCAAGTATTACAATACATTCGAATAAAGCCATTCATTCACATCAAGTATTGCAATGCATTCAAATAATTCATATCAGGTACTGCAATGCATTCAAATCATTCACATCAAGCATTGTAATGCATTCAAATTATTCGCATCAAGTATTACAATGCATTCAAATAATTAAAATCATTCGTATCAAGTATTACAATATATTCAAATAATTCAAATCATTTATATCAAGTATTGCAATACAACTCATTCATTCGCATCAAGTATTATAATACATTTAAATAATTCAAATCATTCATTGCAATGCATTCAAATCATTTACATCAAGTATTACAATACATTTAAATAAAGCCATTCATTCACATCAAGTATTGCAATAGAACTCATTCATTCTCATCAAGTATTACAATACATTCAAATCATTCAAATCATTCATATCAAGTATTGCAATGCATTCAAATAGAGGTTTGTATTACAAGATTTTGCTCACTAGCTTGAGAATTCTTCCTCGTCACTTGTTTGACTTTCATATTCTTCTTCTTCTTCTTCTTCTTTTTCTTCTTCTTCTTTTTCTTCTTCTTCTTTTTCTTCTTCATTGTTTACCCATCCACTTGGTATATCATTTGGATCACATTCTTCTATGAATGTTTCATCGACCAATGGAGATATGACATGCATATCATGCGCAACATCGTGACCATAAGTGAAGTCATAGATATCATCTGATTGATAATAATCTCTGTCTTCAGCTAACTTGTCTTCATGTAACTGATCATACTCAGGGTATAGTTTGAACTTCACCTTGCAAAGTGCTCACCATTTATTTCTATCTGACTTTTTTATACTCGGATATGAAGTATAATAAACTTGTTGAGCTTGCGAGGCTAATATGAATGGTTCATATGTTCCAAACCTGGATTTATGATTCACCTCCACAATGCCTGAAGCTTTGTCGAGTCTTGTTGCAGTTGGATCAAACCAATGACACTTGAATAAAGTTACCCTGTTATTTATGCCTAAGTAAGTCAACTCCATTATTTCCTCTATAACACCATAGTAATCATGTTCATTTTCACCGTAGCTGCTACCCTTGACACACACGCCACTATTCACCATTGATTTTTTTATACCATAATCTTTTGTATGGAATCGATAACCATTTACGATGTACTCGTTGTATCTTTGCACAACTTTGGTTGGACCATTTTCTAAATCACATATTCCTTGATCTTTAACATCACCATGGCAGACCTACGCACAAACATAAACAATGATTGTGATCACGACCAATTAAGTAACTTAGTGTTGTTTAAAAGTACAAAATTTATGTTAGCTTCTTTACCAACTGTTTCAGCCACTCCACAAACTTAGTTTCACGTTCTTTTTGTACTTCTGCATCAGTGAGATGTGAAACTTCTCTTCGCAACTCCAGATCAAATCATCTGCAAACCACAAATACTTATATTACCAAGCCATGTATCCATGTATAGAACATAAAAGGATTTATAATTGTGTTGCGTCTACATATACTTACTTGATGTATGGGTCGATCATTGAGCAATTAAAAAGAATATAGATGTGTGTTGTGTCTTGCTCTCTATTTGTCAAGAACCTTGATCGGCAACTACCAAATGCATGCCCAAGTGGTTGAAATATCGACAGCTTGTCAGCTACAGTTACTTGTTATCCATCATCGTTACGGGGCGGGCATGTGTAACGTGTTGGAATGTGAGGTTCAAAGTACATAGATGTAAAATTTGAAATCTCTTCTAAAGTGTACGCCTCACAAATAGAGCCTTCTACTCTTGCTTTATTACGAACCTTTTTTTTGAGGTCGAACATGCATCTGGCAAAAATATACATTTCAAATTTTAAATATCTGTCATTAAAGAGACAAATAAAAAAAAATATATACCTTTTAAATGGGTACATCCATCGATATTGGACAGGGCCACCAACCCTTAGTTCATATGGCAAATGTATGATCAAATGTTCCATAACATCGAAAAATGATGGCAGAAATATCTTTTCTAGCAGACAAACAGTGGTGATGACAGAGTCTTCGAGATTCTTTACATTTTATACTACGACCTCTGATGCGCACAATGTTCTGAAAAATCCACTCAACTCAGACAATACCCCCCATATAGGTTTGTCTAATATATCATGGAATGCTAGGGGTATCAATTGTTGCATAAAGATATGATAATCATGGCTCTTTAACCCATATAACTGTCCATCGTCAATCTTCACAGCCCGAGCAATGTTAGAGACATATCCATCTAGAAATCGCAATTGTCTCAACCATTGACATACATGTTTTATTTGATCAGGTTCAAGCACGTACTTTGCCTTTGGTTTCAGTACTTTGCCATTATACTCTTTGAGTTCCAATTTTGGTCTTTTACATATTACTTTTAAATCCATACGGGCCTTTGAATTATCCTTCGTTTTCCCTTTAACATTCATTACTGTATTGAACACATTATCAAACACATTTTTCTCCACATGCATCACATCCAAATTATGTCATATCAATAAAGTCGGTCTATACGGTAGTTCCCAAAAAATAGATTTCTTCGTCCAATTGTGATCCTTCCCAAATCCACGGAAGGGTGTAAGACTGCGGGCATCTGTTAATACATCTGGAAAGTATCGCAATCTTCTTAGAATCTCCAGACAGTCTTGTGGATGGACCTTCCATTTCAGTTGTGTCTGCTTTAAACACATTCTTTTGTCGTCGGAATGGATGGTTGCTGGGTAGAAATCGACGATGACACTCAAACCAGCAAGGCTTCCTTTCATGCATCAATCTAAAAGCTTTGGAGTCCTCCATGCAGTACGGACATGCCAACCTCCCATGTGTGCTCCAACCAGATAACATATCATATGCAGGGAAGTCACTGATTGTCCATAGAACAACGTCCTTCATGTTGAAATTTTGTTTTTTGTGGGCATCATATGTGGTAACACCATCATCCCACAGTACTTTTAGTTCATCAATCAATGGCCTTAAATATACATCAAGATTTTGGCCAAGTAAGGTCGGACCAGGGATCAACAGAGACAAGAAAAGATTTGGACGTTTCATGCACAAGCTTGGTGGAAGGTTGTATGGAGTTACAAATACTGGCCAATATGAGTATGGAGTTGATCTACCCCCAAATGGATTAAATCCATCTGTACATAGACCGAGTCTAACATTTCGCACTTCCATTGTGAAGTTCTGATGAGTACGATCAAAGTGCTTTCAAGCTTCAGCGTCAACAGGATGCGTGATCTTGTTTTCATCGTCTCAAACTTTATTTGCATGCCATCTCATGTGTTTATTTGTCCTTGAAGACATATACAATCGCTGTAATCTGGGAGTGATAGGAAAGTAGCAGAGCGACTTGTATGAAACTTCCTTTAATCTCGTGCTATCATTGCCTCTTGTCTTTGGCTTGAACCGAGGATGCCCACATGACGGGCATGATATATTGTTTTCCTGCTCCTTGAAATACAACATGCAGTGATTTGGACAAGCATCAATCTTTTTGTAACCCATACCTAGAGCATTAACCATAACTTTTGTACGATAGAAATTTTGTGGCAATTTCTCATCTTTGGGCAACATATTCTTCAAAATCATGCACAAACAGTCAAAACATGATTAACTCAAATTATACTCGGACTTCAAATTCATTAGTTGAAGAACTGTAGACAAGATAGTGTGACTCTCGCAACCGTTCCAAAGTGGCTCGTCAGCATCTCTAAGTAAATCATAAAATCTACTAGCTGCATCGTTTGGTGATTCTTTATTTACGAAAGTTTTTACATCAGTAGAACTCATAGCAGAACCCTGTTCTGTTCGTGCGGCATCAAATATCAAATCCATATATGGATTATTGTACACCATATTCATCCGTGCATCAAAATTGTTTCTAAATTCTTCTCCATGAAACGTCCAGTTCTGATAATCACTCACAAAACCCTTCCTGTATAGGTGATGTCTAACGCCATGAGGTTCTACAAATCGATTATTCTTACAAATCTTGCAGGGACACCTAATCCGACCTGTGGGATCCACTGTACTAACACTTGCCGTTGTAAATTCAATAAAACTTTCAACACCATCCATATATTCATGCGATAACTCATTGTCCACTATCCTACGGTACATCCATTCACGGTTTGCAGTCATTTTCTTATGATGTTACGAATAATAACCTAACGAATTAAAAGAGAACCATCATAATGCTATGATGAAGAAAATATCAAATTTATCATGCAATATATGATGTCATACAATAACAAGAATTATGATGCATGCATTAATAACTTAATATTTTCATGTGCAAACTATTAATGACACGATACAATCATTTGAAACATGCTTTTATTATACAATTTCACATTAAAAACACATTAAATTGAAAGTAACTACATGCAAGCATAAATACAATTACATCAAACGTTGCAATACATCGCAATCATTCATATTAAACAAATGATAAACATGTACATGCAACAAACACACTTCAATATTCCACTAACTACTACCATGCCTAGCATGGACTCCGTACTCCAAAAATAAGAACACTTTCATATTCATACATTAAAAGCATGCTCAGCATGATCTCAGAACTCCAACAAAGCAACCTTAAATATCAACAACTAAGTGAATGTGTGAAAAATAAAGTGTTACATCTAATAAATTAAATAACATGTGATACGCTTGCATCACTTACTCACCACGGGTATTTACCCGATTTGCATTGTTTTTTTCACTTACCACGGGTGGCTGAGCACAAGCAGATTTCGTCGAGAAATATGCAAAAAACAATGTTTTAAAATGAAGTCACAAAAAAAAAAAACCGAGGCAAAATAAAACATTTTGCATAGGCCTTGAGAAGGCCAGTACCCAATGACCTACCGAAACCGCATGGGATCGACCCCCTACAGGAACACAGGGGGTCGACCCCCTGACAAAAACCGCAGGGGGTTGAGCCCTGCGTTTCGGTAGGGGAGTCGACCCCCCGCCGGAACATAGGGGGTTAACCCCCTGCCTTTTTGGCAGGGGGTCGGGGTTGATCCGCTGCCTGTTCCGGCAGGGAGTTAACCCCCTGCCTTTCCGGCAACGGGTTAACACCCTGCCTTTCCAACCCCTTGCCGGAACAGGGGTCGACCCATGCATGTTCCGACAGGGGGTTAACACCGTGCCTTTCCGGCAAGGGGTTAATCCCCTGCCTTTCCAGGCAGGGGGTTAACCCACCCTGTGCTGAAAAGGCAGGGGGTTAACCCCTGCCTGTTCCGGCAAGGGGTTAGCCGCCGTGCCGGAAAGGCATGGGGGTTAACCCTTAACTCTCTGCCTGTACAGGCAGGGGGTTAACCCTCTGCCTTTCTTCGGGCTAACGTCAGAAGCGGGCGTACCTTTCTTCGGGCGAACGGCGGAAGCCGCGACAACGGGCGAACGACAAACGCCGGGAGCAACCGAACGACGAGCGGCGGGAGCGGGCGAACGGCGGGAGCAGAAGCAAGGAAAGAAGAAAAGGAAAAGAGGTTTGGGATTAGGTATATCGATAATTAGCGACAGATTAGCGATGGATTAATTCTGTCGCTACTCCGTCGTACACGAAATTTACGAACATAGCGACGAAATAAATTCCGTCACCCATTCCGCTGCAATATAGCGACGGAAATTTGTCAGTCGCAAATCCGTCGCTAATGAGCGACGGATTTGGCGGGGGGATACATTCTGTCGCTATTTTCGTAAATTTTATTAATTATAGCGACGGATATATTTCTCTCATTAATCCGTCGCTAATTAGCGACGGAATTATTCTGTCGCTAATTAGCGACAGAATTATTTCATCGCTAAATTCCGTTGCTAATCACCTATTTTCTTGTAGTAATTGTGCAAGAAATTATAAATGCGTTTCCAGAAGAACTTCCACCATATAGGGAAGTCGAGTTTCAGATCGATCTAGCTCTTGACATGACACCCATCGCTATTGAACCTTATAAGATGGGGCGTGCAGAGCTTAAAAAACTCAAAGATCAGTTGTAGGAGTTATTGGATGTTGGATTTATCCGACCAACGATGTTACCTTGGGGCACACCGATCTTGTTTATGAAAAAAAAGATGGGTCACTGCACATGTGCATCGACTACAAGAAATTGAATACAGTGATAGTAAAGAACAAGCATCCACTGCCAAGAATAGATAATTTATTTGATCAACTCTAAGGGGGCAGCCCATTTTCCTAAGTTGGATCTATGCTCAGGGTATCACTGGTTTTAAATTTAGGAGGAGAACATGGCTAAGATAACTTTTTACTCAAGATCTGGGCATTATGAATTTCTGGTCATGCCCTTTCGGTCTAACAAATGCCCCAGTTGCATTCATAGATTTAATGAATCAGATGTTCAAGTCATTTTTGGACAAGTTCATAGTGATATTCATCGATGATATTCTCATCTATTTAGCCAATAAAAAACATCATGCAAAATACTTGAGAATAGTTTTACAAATACTTAGAGAACATAAGCTATATGCTAAGTTCTCTAAGTGTGCGTTCTGGCTAGATCAAGTCTCATTTTTGGGACATACCATCAGTAAAAACGAAGTGATGGTGGACACAACAAAAGTGAAAGTAGTGATCAATTGGTCTACACCCAAGAATGCCACAAAAATTTGAAGTTTCTTGATATTAGTTGAGGCGCTTTGTTGAAGGATTTTCAATATTAGCAACTCTAATGACCAATCTAACAAAAAAGGATGCGAAGTTTGAGTGGAACGAGAAGTGTGAGCAAAGTTTTTAAGAAATTAAGAAGCGATTAACCACTGCAAACATTGTTAGTTCTACTTTCTTTTACTCACAGTTTTATTGTTTATAGTGATACATCACATAAGGGATTGAATTGTATCTTGATGCAGCATAGTTGGGTTATCACATACGCATCTCAACAATTAAAGGTGCACAAAATAAATTACTCAACTCAAGATCTAGAGTTAGCAATGGTAGTGTATGTACTCAAAATATGAAGACACTACTTATATGAAGAACAATTTGAGGTTCATATTGACCATTAAAGTTTAAAATATTTGTTCTCCTAAAACAAATTGAATAAATGGAAGAGGTGATAGCTTGAGCTACTCAAATATTATAATTTTGAATTAAAGTATCATATAAAAAAATAATGTAGTGGTTGATGTACTTAGTTGAAAAGCAAAGTCAGCCACGAGACTATTTGTATCAAACCTGCTTGTCAGCATTGTGGAGCAAAAAGCAAAAGTGTAATGCCTACCAGGTCGAATGATGTTTGTCCAGACGACCTTAGGGTCTGAAATTTTGGATAAAATCAATGAGAAGCAACCCTTTGATCAAGAATTAGGAATCATATCAACAATATCTAAAGAAGAGGTTCTAGATTTCACAATGGATGACCAAGGTATTCTGATATTTCGAGATCGAGTATGTATTCCTAAGGACAAGAAACTGAAGAAACAACTTGTTGATGAAGCACATCATTCCAGGTACTTCATTCACCATGATAGTATAAAAATGTACAAGGACTTGAAAGACAACTTCTAGTGGAATGGAATGAAGAGCGATATTGCTGATTTTGTCAGTAGATGCCTTGTATATCAGCAAGTAAAGATCGAGCATCAGAGACCGGTTGGATTCTTACAACCACTACCAATTATAGTATAGAAGTGGATGAATATAATAATGAATTTTGTTATAGGATTTTCTAAGACAAAGGACGGATTGAATGCAATTTGGGCGATTATCGATAGATTGAAAAAGTCTGTGTATTTTCTTGCGTGCAAAACAATGTGTTCCTTCGAGTAGTTGACTCGTCCTTTTATTAGGGAGATAGTGAGATACAGACGCCATTGTATTCGACAAAGATTTGAAATTCACCTCCAAATTTTGGCAAAGCTTTAAAGAAGCAATGGGGATTCAATTGAAGATGAGTACAACCTTTCATCCTTCGATAGATAGACAATAAAAAAGGATCATGCAAAGGCTGAGTATATATTGTGAGCTTGTGCACTAGAGCATCATGACTCTTGGCACAAGATTCTGTCATTAATAGAATTTGCTTATAACAACAATTTTCAGCCTAGCATTGTTATGACTCCCTACGAAGCTTTATATGGAAGATATTGTAGAACACCTCTGTGTTGAGACTAAGTAGGTGAAAGAAAAACCTTAGGGCCTGAATTGGTTCGATAAATGGAAGAGTAGATCAAATCCATATGTTAAATACTCCTAACAGCTCAAAGTTATCAAAAAAGTTATGTAGATAAGAGGCGATGTGAGTTAGAGTTTGAGCAATGTGACCACATTTCCTTGAAGATATCACATTTTAAAGGGGTACTAAGGTTCGAAAAGAAAGAAAAAATAAGTCCAAGATATATTGGACCCTTCAAACTTTTGAAAAATATAGGGTCTACAACCTATTGGTTGGCATTACCCCTATCATTGTTTAGGATGCATAATGTATTTCATGTATCCATGTTAAGGAAGTACGTGACAGATCCTTCGCACATATTGGATACAGTCGAATCAGTGTTGGATTTCCAAGAAGACTTACGTATTAATGAAGAACCAATTGAGATCTTAGAATTCAAAGCGTATAAACTGAGAAAGAAGGTTGTTCCAATGGTTCTTGTAAGATGGAAGCATCACAACAAGAATGAAGCTATGTGGGAGAGTGAGGTAGACATTCACGTATAATTTTTCTATTTATTTTTTAGTAAGATTCAAGATGAATCGTCTTTTAAGGGAGGTAAAATTGTAATGTCGCCCAAGTGTGTTACACTCACCTGGAGCGGTTATAGGAGGAGAGGGTCGTTACCCCCTCTTCCTCTCTCACGAATGGAAAGTAGGGAGAAGGATAGTAGCAATGTATCTCTAAGGGGGGGTGATGAGCATTGCTCTTCACAATGCTCCTCACCCATGGCTATAAAAAGCCATGGGTCCCTTCTCTCCCCTATCAATTTCGGCAAAGTGGGGAGAGAGAAAGGAGACACCCAAAGAGGAAACAATGATTGAGAGGGAAGCGGACAAGAGAAGAATGTGCAGCGACAATAAAGAACGCCACCGTCGGCCAAGTAAACACCTCTTCCCCATTTCTTTGAAAAAAAAAGGGTGCCAGCAACCGCGTGGTTGCCATCGAATTATAGAGCCGCAAGGATAGGGAGGATCATGTCCCTGTCGCTCAGAGCAATGGTGAAGGCAGAGAGGTTCCCTCTGTCCTCACAACCGGCAACCAGCAGGTTGCCGGTGAAGGAAAAGAAAAGGGGGAAACAATAGGGGCAGGGGGCAAACCCTGTCGCCTGCCGTTCGCGGTGAGGAGGCGCAGAGGAGTCCGTCCCCTCTGCTCTTACCACCGACTTATTGACGATGGTCTGAGATTTAAAAAAAATTAAAAACACAAAATGTGAAGGTGCTGCTGCATTCAGATGGACATCAGAAGGGTGCCCTGCAGCAATCATTGGCATCCGTGAGGTCGCTGAAGGCAGCTGCACTGCGTGTTCAGATAGAAGATAGGGTCGACCCAAACGTCGGGCAGACTTGGTCTGCACTTAATAACAGATTGAGTTGGTTGTGTCACTCGGTCTGAGCATAACCCAGACCGAGCTGAGTCAACGAATGAAAAAGTGACTCAGTTTGGGTCTGCCCAGTTCGAGTCAGAAAAAAAATACCTTTGATAGACCGACAGACCAACTCAGTTTGGACAGACTGAGTCGGGTATGAGTATTTTTAGCAAATCGACTTGGTCTAAACAGACCGAGTAGGATCTAACTTAATGCGACAGATCGACTCAGTTTGAACAGACCGAGTCAGGTCTAATTTGCTTTTGGCAAACTGAATCGAGTTTGATTTCTTGGCAGACCGGCTCAGTTGGGATAGATCGAGCTAGATCCATATTTGAGGTAGACAGACTTAATTTGGACAAACTGAGTTAGATTTGCTTTCGGTGAATCGATGCAGTCCAGACCGAGTCGGCTAGGTTTTATAAAATATATAATGAATAAATAATATATATATGTGCGAGAGCGGATATGGACATGTACACGGAGAGGTGTGAAAATTGAGAAGGTCAACACCTCAATTTTTTCAATATGAGTTGCATCCAATTTGGATCCAAATCGAATCCAAATTTAGATTGGATCTTGTGTACATGTGAAAACCCCAAATTTTTCAAAAATTTGTAAAAATGACCTGTTTGCCCCTGACTCCATCTTCTGAGAAAATCAAAGCGATTTCAAAGCTAAATTTCAGTCATTCTTCAGATTTTCGGAATGAAATCCATATTGATATACTCAAAATTCAATTTCGAATCCAAACCCAGTGTTTTAAATCCAAATCTGAGCCCCGTTGTTCGATTTCTAAATTAAAATTACAAAAATACCAAAAAAAAGGGTTCTGAATTGCTCGGGCAGTTCATCCGGCACTCTGTTGGATCCCTAACTCTGTATTTCTCGATTCGAGGCTTTAAACCTCGAATATTTTCTAAAAATCCAGACATAAATCCGCTTTCTGAAGAAATTTTCTCAAAAATCGCCTTGAGTTCTCAGAAAAACTCCCTTTTGTAAATATTTTACAAAAACACAAAAAAATTAGTTTTGATCTTTGGTTTCTCGTAAAACTTTAGGATTTTATTCTAAAAATGCAAAAAAAGGGAAAAATAACACAAAAACCAAAAAATTTGGGAAAATTATGAGAAAAACGAATGAGTTTAAATCAATTTTGCTAAAAAAAATCATTTTAAAAACATTTTTTTATGAAAAACCTTTTGAAGGAGCCTCTTTTTGGAAAATTGAAAAAATCTTTCACGCATAAGCTTGGTTCTTTTTACGAAACCCTAAGCCCTCCTTTTTCTGCCAAACCCCTCTCCCTTTCGGCCTCCATTCTCAAAAACCTCCAGAACCTTCTCCTCCTGTTCAGTCGCTCGATCGCCATTGAGCCTCACCCTTTTCCTCTCTTTGCTTCGCCCATCGCGGAACCACCTTTTTTTTCCTCCGCCCATCTCCAACTGATTTTCTTCTCAAACTTTCCTCTTCCTCCTTAAAAGGAGGCACACAGGACTCCTTCGACTCATCGCTTTTCACCTCCCCACTTCTTCCTTCTGCTCGACGATCGCTTCTTCACCACCGCACCTCTCTTCTGTAACAGGAATCCGTCTTTCACCCTGTTTGCCTTCTCCCTTTTCAAGCTTTGAAGTTCTACAACGGCAAACAAGGAGTTTGATCTGAGAGTACCAGGCTTTCGGCAGAACTATGATCGGATCTCGCCCCTTTAACACCGATAATCACTTTCTCAAAAGTTCCTTGTTTCCCTCTTTCCTCCCTCTCGAGCTTCGCCTGCAAAAGTAGAAGAACGGTTTCTCAAGGTGACCCCCCCCCCCCCCCCCTAGTTGTTCAAGAAGGATCCAAATCCCTACAGGAACCAGGTAAGAACCCCCTTTACATCTTTTGATTTTCCGTAAATGTCTTCATATATTGTGTCGATGTTCCGATTTTGGTGCTTATTCAGCCCTTTTCTTACTCTTTTCACACATCGATGGTGAGATCGACCTGCATATAGCAGGATCGATCCATCCAATGCTACAACAAGGAAAACGATCACGTTCCAACACCTTCTACCCCTTCTTTCATCATTTTTTTTCTTCTTTTTCTCTCTTTCTCTTTTTTTTCTTATTTTATTTTTTGTTCACTACCTTTTAGCATTTGATTTTGATGTTGGCAGCGTCGGATGGCCTTTGCTTGCTATATTTCAACTACTCGAGGCATTCCGCTCCATTATCTCATCATCCCTGTTTTCATGACTTATTGTGAATTTTTTAATTTACTCTTCTGTTTATACTGTTTTAGATTCAATATTCTTTATAGTTCATTCACATCATTCTCCAAATTTCCTGCATTCCTCTTTGGGGATTTGTTGATGAGTCCTCCACTGAAAATCGACTCAATACTGCCAAAGGGGGTTTCAACCATGTACCACTGCTACCTTGATAAGGCTGCGTTAAGACTTTTTCAGAAGTTTATTAACGTTGATAGGATCTATATGATGATAAGTTCATTTCTGAACAATGCCGAATCTCATGGTGCTTAACTGTGTCTTTGTGGCCCTCACATTTCATATATGGGCTTTTGTTGTCTCACTCTGCCGTGAAAGCATGAAGGTGGCAGAAGTCGGTCTGGGGTATGTCGAGCAGCAGAGACCAATCCGATCATGTCAATATGCACTTGCCTCATGGGCAAACTCAATGTTAGAAAATGTGAAATCAATGGTTGTGATCCTCTTTTGTTCAGGTCTACAAGGAAATAGCAAAAACCCGTCAGGTATGAAATTTCTTTTTTTTTTTCTTTATTGTTATACATCTATCCTTCTGCAAGTCAGCGCTAGCCATCACCTGCGCACCTCACGTTGTTGCACCGTATCACTCCACTCACCTGTCAATTATAGCAACACCACTTTGATATCCACCTCACTACACCCTCAATAGTTGCTGGCACTCATTTATGTTACCTGATGACTTATTTCCCTTGAATAATTTCCTTTTCAGGGCATCATTATATGGTGAAACAGAATCCAATTATTGAAATGCTTCTCTTTGTTGTATGATAACCTTAATTGTAAGTAAGCTTGTTTGTCCCCATAGATTCATATTAGTTTTAACTCCAGCATTGAGATTACTTTCTTTAGTGTTAAGTCAGTTGCTTTGGTTATAAACCACTCTAGATCACTACTATTTGCAAGCTTCATTGTGTTCGATATTCAAGACCTGTACTCACATTTAGAACCCTATCCCAGTCTAGGTAATATAGGCCAATAGTTTGCATTATCAGGACTGTTAGCAATAATATCTTATTTCTACATTTTCTGGATGTAATGTGTTAAATAGGAATTGTATTGGCTATATTCTGTAACAAAGATTCAACATATAGACGTGCATGACAATGGTTCCATTTCATTCTCCTTCTAAGAATATTAGTGACCATATAAGTAGTTAATACTAGAATTTAATTCAACTTCTTTTCATTGAGATGCAATCTATCCATTTACATTCTTTCTCTTTTTTTTTTTATGAATTCTGCGTCTGCAGATTTCTGTTGCCAAACATATATCTGATTGCTAATTGGTGGCTATTCTTTCTATCATTGCTTTAATCCAGTTAATTGGGATATATATATATATATATATATATATATATATACATTTATATATTTACACAAGTTCAGTATGTTACACTCCATATACTAGTTTCAGAAGGTTGCTTTATATCACCCAGAATATTGAAGAAAAGCAGGGATATGATTATAACAACTGTTATATGATGTCAAATGTGCAACTGAAAGCTCAACTAGTAAGAGTAGAACAAATGAAGATGAAATTTCTGGTAGGAGGGTGGTTGTTTCAGTATGTTCAGCTGCCATTTCTGTATCCTCGATTTCACCTCCACCTATTATCCAACACTATACAGCAGCATTGCTGCCACCCTTTTGCAGAAAATTCTCCACACCCAGCTCATCCCCATCACTAATCTGCACTGTTGCACCGGTAGCAGTCCTTCGTTACCCCTTTCATGTTGCCACCACTATCTGTGACTGCATCCACTTCATCCATTAAACCCACCTTCTCTCACTGCTACATCTACTCACATATAGCCACCACCATTCATATCCACAGCAGTTGCTGTAATTTCCTACAGCCACCTTCACAGCACCATTGCTGCGATTCATCATGTTTTCATGATCATGCCAAGTGCCACAACAGTATGCTGTTCACAATAAATCCCCATTTGTCCTTGTCTATATCATTTGTCCTTTGTTGTGTTTCCCTGCAAACAGCACCATCAATACCCATCCACCACACCATTGCCTAAATTAGGTAGTCCTGCTGCAAACAATATTGTAGTAGTACCCAAAACCTGTTATCAGGCACCTTACTTCCCCAGCCTTCACCATTACTGCACATATGCCATATACATTCATTAGATGGTCATTGTTGTACCCTACATATAGCAGTGCATCCATGAGTTACATCTCTTCAGCAGATTTCATTATATTAGTACTAAGCATTTACTTCCCTCATGTTTATCTCACTGACATTATTGTACAAAGCATACATCTTATTAGCTGTATACCTATAAATTTCCTTTTAAATTATTATTTCCATGAGTATACCTGAGTGTTTTATTAGTTAGGCTCAATGTAATGTAAACTATCTTCTACATGTATCTTTTATACGGTACTAATCCTGTTTTGCAGAAAATATGCAGTGTTACCCTCCTTCTGAGATTAGAAGCCTTGTAATTACAATTGATGTAATAGTTAGATGCTAAATGAGAATTTACATTTCCTGCTTTAGGTAGAATGAATGAGCATTGTAAATGTCATGAATTGCTTGTTTTCATGCATTTTTGCCTTTATTTCTTAAATTCTCACAATGGTGAAACACGAATGGCACGTGCACCATTTCGTAAGAGGTAATTAATCCTAAGTTGATGATTTACATCAATGGCCATAGTCAGGATGTAAACAAGACTTAGTGTTTTTATCTTTTACAAAATAACACTGGATCCACACTGGATCCTTTTTCAAAAATCACCATATTTTCTTTAAATATTTTCCTCTTTTATCAGAATTTAATTTAAAATTAATTCAACATATATACCAATGGCCATAGTCAGGGTATATTGAGAATTAACTTCATTTTAAATTCTATAAAAGCACCAAAAATGTATTTCTCTCTTCACTTGAATTTAAATGTGGTTATTATATAATATATTCAATGACCATAGTCAGGGATATATTATATCTTCAACCCCATTTTTAATTTACTTAAAGAATGAAATAGCTTTTCAAAAACCAATTTCAAAATTCTTTAAGTTCATTCATCATTCAGGATAGAATTGCATCATATTTTCAAAATTCTTTTCAAAAACCCAAGTGATTTTGAACATCTTTTCTTCAATTTCTACTTCAAACTCATCAATTCTATCTCTTCTTCAAAGTTCAAATTTTGACTTTGAAACCAAATTCAAAGTTCGATTTAACTTCGATTCATTTTCTAAATTCCAAATTCAAGTTTCAAATTCAAAGTCCAATTCGACTTTGAAATTCATTCTCAAATCAATTTTGAAAATTCCAAAAATCCAAAGTTAGATCCTAATCTCAACTTGGATCCAGATTTTTAAATATCAATCTCCATCTTTTGGATCTTAGACTTCAGATCCAAAATCCATTTTAGGATCCAGATTCCAATTCTACTTTGGATCTCAGATTTCAAATCCAAATCCATTCTAGGATCCAGAACCCAATTCTACTTTGGATCTCAGACTTCAGATCTAATTCCATTCTAGGATCCAGAACCCAATTCTACTTTGGATCTCAGACTTCAGATCCAATTCCATTCTAGGATCCAGAACCCAATTTCCCTTCGGATCTCAGATCTTAGATCCAATTCCATTCAAAAATCAAAATCCAATTTCATCTTGGATCCCATAATTCAGATCCAATTCCCACTTCGGATTCTAAATCCAGAATTCGATTTTAAATCTCAACTCTAATTTAGAATCCAGACTTTGGATTCAGATTCCATCTTGAATTCCAACTTTCAAATCAATTCTATTTCTCAAATTCTATTTTTTCCCACATTTCATTTTTTTCAAAAGTTAGAATCCAATTCCATTTCATCGTTATTCTGATTCAAAGTCCATTTATGACTTTGGGATTTCCTTCTTCTCCCTTTATCTCAATTTCAAAATCTTTTCCCTCAAGATCAAGATTTATTCTCAAACTCTGATTATTCCAAAAACTTAGAACTTTAAATCTCAAGTTCTAAGTTAGAAACCATTTCTTCATTCTATCATCAGATTCAAGAAACACTTGAAAAATTTCAAATTGTTTTCAAAAAGAGCATACATCTTTGCATTTCATAAGCATGATTATTTGTGCATTTAGACTTAGACTAAATTCTTAGATAATTTCTTAGCAAAGCAAAAAACATGAATTCGACCCTTGGTTCGATTACCCCTGGTAAAGGCGCCAGGAACGGTCGAACCTCGTACCGACGAGCGGATCCCATCTCCCAATTTTCCCGCAAACATTTCAAAACAGAGGTGAGTTATTTTCTCAAATATTTTCAAATTAAGGTCAAGTGAGACCCCGCGAAAGAATTCCTCTTCTCTTCTTTTCTCTTCTCTCTCTTTTATTTTTCTCCCTTCAAAAAGGAGGAAAATAGAGGTTAGAAAAGGAAAAGAGAAGGAAGAGAGAGAAAGATACAAGAGGAAAAATTTTGCGATGATCACAATACATCAAGTAGATCCAAAATAAACTAGATCCAATTGGGTTTAGCCCAAATCCAAATATTTTTCATAGTTGATGCCATACTTGTGACAATCCATCACAAAAAGGTTTGGTTCGGGTGTACCAGATCCAAGATCTAGTCTGGTTTATAGTACTTAAACGATCTGCTTTGGAATAAGAGTGGATCTGGATCCAGAATTCAATCGAAAGATCTAGTTAAACTAAATTTGAACTATAGTTAATGTGAATTAGGTATGGTGTAAAGACAAAATAAATCAAGAAAAAAATATATGAACCCAAGGATGGTCGAAGAGTAAAAAGATAATTTTTCCTCGAAATACTCAATTAATAAATGAGGCATAACTTTTCACCCCGATGTCAGATTCAAGTGATTTTTAGATCCTTGGATTCTTCTCTTAGAGTATGATTCATTAACAAGAGATATGATGACAAACTCTTAAAGAACAGAGTCAAAGTTTGGCATTAAAGCTTAGGTATATTTTCCTAATTTTTCATAAAGACAAGACTTCAATTGATGATACACAATATTTGTCTATTTTAGATCAGAGCTTGCTAGAAGACTAAGGTAATTTTTTAGAATTAGAATTTAAACATTTGAGGTAAGTAAACATTTACAAAATTCTCTTTAGTTAAATAAAATACATTCTAATTAGTTTAGACATCCTTCAATGTGATTCCATGTGTTTTAAATATGCTAGTTTTATCTTATTTTGAATAGAACAACTATTTAGCATGCTTAAGAATCCATAACCTCGATGTTCAGTATGATGCTTAATTATGATGATACATGTTACATGTTTCTTGATTTATGACATAATTTAAATTATGAATGTATCCAATGTGGAGATAATCAAGACATTACTATATATAAAAGATTGATGTATGACTTTGAGAAATGAGTGTAGAGTTCCAGAGTTCTGGGATAGGATTTGTCTTAAGAATGTCACACGTATGCCTTGGGAGGGGCATTGTAAGTATCGTGACTTATTGAGTTGACTCTGTAGTGGAATGTTATCCTTAAATATATGACATGTGTATACGTATTAAAAGTCGTTAGTAGACATAGATTGATGATTGTATAAGATACTAACTTTAAGAAATGAAAGTTAAAAGAATAAGTTTCATAGGGTAGCCACACATAGCATGATAAGTAACTCTACTAGGTGAGGCATGGTCTAGGTATTATTTGTAATGTGTACCTCAATCGTACCTTGGGATTTGCTCAGAAGTTTCTAAGTGATCGTTAGGGGCTAAAACATTGCCCACTAGACACATGTAGAATGTTGCATGAACCACAAAACTTTGGATGCAAGTAAAGCTTCTTGATACCTTGGGGGCAGGTATAGCTCCTTGAGTACCTTAGGGGCAGGTATAGACTCTCAAGCTCTTAGGCTAGCTACTGATGAACACTTTGTGGCACTCGGTGAGCAGCTGCATCACTTGTGTTCATATTCTGGTCTGATTTGGACTATGTTGTTGTAAGTGGTTCATATGTCTAGCCAATGCCTTAGACTCTGAGTTGTCTACATAGGTTGCTACACCCAATAAATCTATTTTCGAAATAGCCGATTAGAGTAGAATGAGAATGTTTTCTTTGAGAATGATGATAGAGAACGGTAAAACGGGTAATATTTATAAACATGTTTCCGTGGTTAGCAAACTAAACTAAGATTAGGAGCTTAGAGCTCACTATAGTTGTAACAGTTATGTCTAATTTGTAAATATAAACTTAATAAGTTGTAGACTCTTGGTTACAATTGTAGGTTCAGGGATTGTTGCCAATAGAAAGAACTAATCGTGAACTTTGGACTCAGCTACTACCTGACTTCACAACATTTGAACTATTTTTTATTTTACATTCTGTATTTATTCTACTTATGTACTTGTAATACTTTTTGGATGGTAACAGTTATTGTCAATGGTGGTATTGACCTTCATTTATTATAAAAAAAAAACTTCTGGCATGGTTTTGAAGTTAATTTGGTAATTTTCCTTTGAGAACAAATGTCTAGGAGCCCAGGCTTAAGAGGCCCTGGTTTTGGTCGTTACAATTGAACAGGAAAAGGAATTGCCCGCCGAAGCACAACTCTCCCTCTCAAGCATCCCACCAGAATTTCATGCTCTCTTCGTTTGTAACTTGATTTTTTTTTTAAAGAACTGTAACTTGAATTCTCGAGCCTACAAAAAAGATCGAGAGTACTTGTAATAAGCTTTTCCACATTCCCAACCCTCTTCTCCACCTCGTGTCCTCCCTCCATTACTAAGGCCATCCTTGCAATTTGTATTTTGATCTGATAAGCCCAACAATCATGGAGTCTTCAGAACAAAAGACCCACCACCACTTGGTGAGTAAAGCCCCATTAAACCTCCTAAGGTTCCTTATCCCCAACCCCCAAATTCATGCAGTGTCGCAATAATCTCCCATCTAGCTAGTGACTTCATTTTATCACCTACCCATCTTTGGCAGATAAAGTTGTGTAATTTTAAACAAACTTTTATACACATGTTTAGGCTTTAGAGGTAGAATCATAATATGTAAGAACATACCAGACTAGAACAATGCATCCAGTGGACAGAGAGATGTCTGTATCACAACCCAATCAATCTAATGCTTTAGCAACAAAGACTAACAAACACGAAAAGAATCCTATGATGATCCTAACTGTCCAACTAATGCATCTTGACAGTTGGATTAGTCTACCTTACTGGTGATTATGTGATATTAGATTAATCCACACCGATGATGGAGGGCAAGGATTGACTTTGGATGTATCCCATCATCTCTCTCTCTCTTGCTTAGCAGGAAAGAGAGAGACAATTCTCGAACAGATGAAACGATGGTTGCCGTCAGAAAAGGAAACGGTTCCCTTGGAGGTCCGAGCTTAAGGCCGTGTTTGTGTGTGATAGATAGCCATTTTACACACTAGAGGTGGGTTTTCCACGAAAATGGTTCCTGGGGGAGGGGTTGGTCCGATTTAATTTTTGCAGCAATGAAATCCATCAAAAGGGGGTGCTGCGGCACCCATTCCATAACATCTTTATGAAAACGGGTGGTCATGTTAATCCAAGTGTTGTTTCTTAGTAAATCGACCATGCCGAACACATCTGTACGGTCAAATTTAAGTAACACATGGGAAAAACCCTTTGAAAGCCTGATAGGGTGCGTGTATATATATATATATATAGTATTGCGCTTGTTCTGGCACGTTTTTTCGTTTTGGCTCATTGGGGCCTTCAAAAAAGCATAGTTTTTGTGTTTTTTTTCTCACATATCTAACACCGTAGATGAGATCTATAAGTTTTGTTTAGTGGGAACCGGCTTTTGGATCACCGGAATCTGACCTGAATATAGGTTTTTTTGGTAATCCTAAATCAATGGTTATGAAGGCATCAATTTTTCTGGTTCATAAAAATACAAATTTTTTGTGGAAAAAACATGATCCAAGAGATGATTCTCACTAAATCAAGCATGATAAACACATCTAATGGTTCAGATCTTTCATCAAACACTTCAAGCTGTGGGGCCTAACATGGCAAAATGAGAAAAGCGGGCCTAATATGTTAAATTCTCTCACATATATATATATATATATATATATATATATATATATATATATATATATATATATATATATATATATAGTGAGTGGTAGCTGCCTAACCACTCTTTAAGCCTCTACCTGGCTTTGGAAGGATTTTTCTTATGCTTTCTAAAATCTGATCATCGAAATGTGATCTACATGCGTGATTTTATAGGAATCGACTCTTGGATCATCCGATTATGACACCTAATTAGTTTTTTATAAAATTTAAAAATCAATGGTTTACAATTTTCAAAAATATTCAATACTTAAAAATCATCTTTTTTATTGAAAAAACATGATGCAAGTTTCATTTCTTAGTGAATCAACAATGCCAAATACATCTGGGTCAGATTTGCAAAAAAAAAAAACTCAAAACCCTTATTCACTGGTAGGAGCCTGACAGTCAGGCTCAAAAGTGCTCAGTCAGCTACCACTTTTCCTATATATATATATATATATATATATATATATATATATATATATATATATATATATATATATATATATATATATATATATATAGGCACACTTGACAATTTATAACTTGGAAAATTCATGCAAGCTTTATTTATCCTTGTTTTGTTTGTCAAAAGCACAAATAAGTTCACTTTGGATTACACCCTCTACCACAAATCCAGACAGCAAAATCTTCTACCCTCATTCACTCGCACAACATTGTGGATGATTCAAGAACCGATCGACCTCACACTATTAAACTTTGACACCACTCATCCAACAATCACAAGTAACAATTAATCAAATAAAATCGAATAATGGTTCTACCTCACAAACCTGCAGTCCAACCTCACCTCGCCATCCCCAGCCAGGCTGCTCATCTTGAGCATGGATTTCACAAAAGCCTTCTCAAAGTCCCCTTGTGAATTGGCAAACTTGCCCACAAGGCCTTTGGTTTTGCCGTTGGAGAGCAGGGCTTGGTCAGAAGAGAAGAGGCCCTTCCCCTCCAGCAGTTGCTTGTAGTACATGTTGTCGAACACTGAAGCAGTTGAGTCCATGGTTGACCCTGCACTCCTCACCTTGTTATGCTTGGGGCATGTCTTCTTCAGGCTCACAGCAAGGGTCGATGCCATGGTGGGATCCACATCATGGACCGAGTTGAACTTATGGATCCTCTTTTGGAATGATGAACAATGGGAGAACCCAAGTGTATGCCCACCTGCATTTACCCACAAGGGTGTGCTTTATCATGGTAACTTCTTTTTTTTTATTGTTTATTCTGGTAACATTTGGCAAATTTGTTCCCCCTATCCCTTATGTCATCCCTATCTTCATACCCCTTCTTGGGATCTCATCGATGCAAATTTTTTTGATCGAACCGGACTCCATAGATGTGATCTACATCCTTCATTTATTTAAGATCGTCATTTAAATTGCTGAAGTCAACTTGTGCTCAGGATTTTTTGGTGATTCAAAATTCAACGATGCAACATTTTGTGATTTAAAAAAATCATATTTTCAACAAAGAAATGTGATCCAAGGGTCTATCCTTATTAAATCGACCATGCTGAATCCATCTATGAGGTCAGGTCTCATCAAAACAACTTGCATCATAAGATTTAAGAGGGTATGAAGATGGGGGATGACATACGGGATGAGTGGAACCCGACACAACTTTTGGTGGTTGGTAAAAAAAACAAAAGAAAGAAAGAAAGATCTATGACTAGATTCAGAAACAGATGCACCTCTTAGTGGAATCAGCCCCATGGAGATCACCAAGATGCTTATCAAATAACATTCAATTATCAAGATGCTCATATATATGTACGTGGCGCATGAGCCAGGCTCGAGCAGAGCCTGGACTTGAAGACTTGGCTTGATGCAAAATATAGAGGGCTCGAGCCCAAGCCAAGCTTGAACAGCCTTTAACTTTGAGGGGGCAAGATTCGAAATCACCACCTCTTGGTAAATGAAAAACTTGGTGCCTGGGCTCGGCTCATTTTACCATTTCAGCCGAGCCCGTGCCATGCTTAAACAAGCCGAACCCCAGATCGGGCTGAGATTTGTAAAGGCATAGATGTGCATTCGTCTTAAGGTGAGTTCGATCTGACTACGTATGTATGGATGATGTTCAGCCTCTGAGGAGGCTTCATTTCAAATTAGTGTCCCAAGTCCCAACTAACTAACTTGGTCTCTTGAATCTATGAGGCTCTAGTGAACTTGGTTAGCCACATTTGTCAAGGCTGTTCAAACTCAAACTTTGGTACCATGTTCATAATCAGGGAGGTTAATAAGCGTGACTTATATTAATTATCTTTACTAAATTATTGTCACCTGAGAGTGCCACTAAATCATCAATTGAAAGGCCCCTGAGAGAGAAGCTCTGGTTCAGTTGAGAGAGGTTGAATGTAGGAACCGGTAATAATTTAGTTTCAGCGGCTTTGGAAATTCTTCCATCTTTCCTTCCTTTGGGCACCTCCCAAGTTGGTCCTCCAGACTAAAAGAGAAGCAAAAGATGAAACAAACATTATCAACTGTTGTTTCCCACTGAAATAACAAAAACCAAATATTATAACTTCATTAAAATCTATGGTAAATTAATGACACCGACATATTCCACTCCTACAATACAATGCAGCTCATGAATGGCAACTAGTAGAACAATCAATTTCCAACAATGACCTATGTACAACAAAGTCGAAACCAGATCTTTTCGTCGAATATTATGAACAAATTAAGTTCCAATTTGGTCTGATGAAATTGGTGTCACTACTTACAAGTAGCACTGCATCCCGAGCAGCAAGTGCAAGAATATCAGCACAAGAAACAACACCCGGACACTCGGCTTCCAGCTTCTTCTTAGCAGCATCAATAACATAGAACGCATGCAAAGAGATGTTGGGTGGCCCGTCTTTCTCAGCAGTGTTGGTCTTAGTAGAATTCAGCAACACAGATCCATCACAGCCCTGAAAGAGAACTCAAGTCAATCAGATAATCTAAACAAACACATTAAGAACTCAAGGCTCAAAACTTGGTACACTGGTCCAAGGGCTAGTCAAGTGAAATTTTGTGGATGGTTAGACCTATTTTTCCATGTTATCAGACTTCACTTTATGAAACAACCATGAATCTCTGTAGGCACTCAGGCTGATCGAGTTTAAAACCTCTAAATGTGATAGGAGTAACTTGACTCCATTGGCATTGCGGTAGATTTGAAAAGTCCGTGTAGCTGGAACAGTTTGGTCAATTTTTAAATGGGCGTAGCTCAAGTCTATTACAAATATAAGAGAGAGAGAGAGAGAGACCCTGATGAAACAGTCGTGGAAGTGCATCCGGAGGAGTGCAGCTGGAACAGTTTGGTCACGATTCATGGCCTTCTTGACAGTTTTTGCGACAATGGAATCAACCTTTGGGCATGATTTGTCATAGTAATCTGTGCTTAGTGAGCCAGCTACAGAAACAACAATGGACAATACCACAAGAAAATGAACAAGTACCACAGCCCCCATCTCTCTCTCTCTCTCTCTCTCTCTCTCTCTCTCTCTGAATGCTTAATGTTGATGTGAAGAGCTAAGACAGGGCCTCAGGATATATATAGAAGGGGAAAGATTTGAGAAAAAAGTATTTGGAGGGAACAAATTTTGAGTTCATTTGTTTCTTTCTCATTAAACTTACTTTCATGGAATTCTTTAATTTGTAAGGTAAAGGAACATGGAGCCTTTAAGACTAAGAAATATAGTAAAGAACTTGCTTGGTATTTGATAGTTTGAACGGATTGGTTAGTAGAGTGGTTCAATCATGTTGGAGGGATATTCATTTCGTAAAATGAACTAAATTAAGCAGCACTTCAAATTGTCTTGATTGGACTTCTCTATCTAATAGATATGCACTTGGGTGAGAGGGAGGTAAGCAAGATATAGTTTTATTGGGATAAGTCTTTGGTGCCGATGTGCATACAGTATCAATGTGTTCAATCTTACCTCATGCATTTTTAAGTGGATGGGACTATACAAATAGGCTTAGTTACAAATGATGCTTTAATCAAACAGTTTGGATGCAGAAGTCTTTTTTTCAATTATATTTTGGTGCAATATGGACCAATTTTCGGCTGTGCACATCCACATCAAAGATGCAACCATTTTGTTGTGGACAGTTAAACATCCATCCATATTTATTGTATGCATATGCGTAAAA
The DNA here is from genome assembly GCF_984573655.1 of Nuphar pumila. Taxonomy (NCBI): domain Eukaryota; kingdom Viridiplantae; phylum Streptophyta; class Magnoliopsida; order Nymphaeales; family Nymphaeaceae; genus Nuphar; species Nuphar pumila. The sequence goes on along the minus strand of NC_143255.1, from coordinate 108,059,083 downwards.
TCAAAGTCAGTCCCAGTTTCTTAGAACCAAGTATTAATCCTAATTTTTTATGGATCCAAAGTTGGCCCGGAGTTGTAGGGGTGGCCCCCTACCCGTAAGGTGGGGGTTCGTGTGACTGTTTTTCTCCTTTTATTTTTTTGTGTTTCTTTCTTCGATCTATCTATCGGTAGGTCAAAGGGCCGTTTCCTAACAGGCAAAAGGCGGTTGAGATCGCCAACCAGGCGTGCCCATCCATCTCTAACCATCATTTGAAATAGGATGGGTTCCATCATACATTCAATCATAGCCATCCAATCAATGGCTAAATAGTTCTAGCTGGATGGCTACGATTGAATGTACGATGAAACCCATCCTATTTCAAATGATCGGATCCGTTTCCCTGCAAATGTTATGATGGATCTAATTATCTTTGGCTTTTGGTAATTTATGCTAGTTTCTTTGATGTAAACAGACGGCTTTGAACTGTATAAATCACAGTTTAATGTCAATAATGATATATATATATATATGAGCTTACTCAAAATTTCACTTGGTGCACTCTTGATTAGCTTTCACGTAGGGATGTCAACGGTTTGAATCTAAGCATTTCCAAATTCGATTTATTTTTTTTCTAACCATGAGAGCAATGAAAGCACACAGGAAAGCTTTCATGGTAGAAAAATAGGAAAAAATTGCTCTCTAACCTGACGGCGAATTCGAAAAGCAAGTCTTGAATTTCTTTGTTGCCGCGGGCAACGTCGTTCAAGTTGTCTCCTCAAAATCTCCTTCATTGTTGCATTAATTTCATTAATACGATACAATGAACTTTTATATACAACTGAACCAATACCCTCGACAAATGGGTTGGAGTATGCTAGGTCTAAAATCATTCTTGGGAATGTGGACGATACCATTTACGACTAATTGGATATTGGCTAAACCGATTCTGATCAGTGTTTTACATATGTAAACTTATTCAGATATCCACCAAACTCGAATATTTATCACATTCGGGTGCAAAAAATCAATAGTACTCTCTTTGTAAAATGGTACCATCTTCGAAATGCCTTACACCAATTTGCCAAAACTCTCTCCACATCCAAAATTTCAATTCTTGACTCTTTTAGGCCATTTTTATTTTTTGCATAGGTGAACCGCCTGATGTTTCCGTGATAGATGCACACATTGTTCGAATGTCACAACATCTCAATAAAAAAGTGATTTGCATGAACATTTCTTAGACCTGATGAAATTCACATAAAAGAATTTGCTAACCTGGCTAAGTTGAATCCTAGAAAAGAAGATTCACATATCAAATGTGCATCTTCTAAAGTTCACAAGCCCTATGCAAACCTTTTAAAATTGAAAAAGTTCTAGCTCAACAGATTCACTCTATACATACGTGGCAGTCATATCATTCACACAAGCATCATGTGAACCTCTTTTAACTAAAAAAATGCTTAAAGTCAAGACGTACATTCACAAATATATGTTAGACCTTTGCAAATTTGTATTATGAATGTCTCTAAACTTTGATCATTTTTATTTGAACTTTGCAAGTTTGTGTCACCTATTTGTGGATGTCACGATTTTTGCGCACATAATATGCAAACCTCCTTTAACTAAAATTGCATAAGTCTAGACGTACGTTTGAAAGTGTGTGTTTTTATTTTCGTAAATATGTATTGTGAATGTCCTTATCTTCGCTTGTCATCTGATTCAAGTTCGGCTGGTTTGTGTCATTCATTTACGGTCGTTCCCTACCTTCACCCATATAACATTTGGACCTCCTTAACTAAAATCACATAAAGTCTAGATCCACAAAAATCAAACATTCGCACAAGTCCTATATTCGCAAGATTTATATGTAAGACAACTGCTAATTCAAAACAAATATAATTAAAATATGAATGTCCTTGCCTGTTGTATTGGCGCACCCTTGGAGGTAGCGCTAGTGTAAAATGTGTTCTATTGGCGCAAATATTGACTTGTGTCACAAAAAAGGCTTACCAATAAAACTTATTTTAACAACAAAAAAAAAGTCATGGGAAACCAAACCAGGGGCATTCGAATACAAGAGGAGGAGGCAGGATGGAGTTTGTTAGAGCAAACGTCTTCCTGTCACATAGCCTCATCACCCCCGAGATCTTCAACGTTGTCCATGATGCCCTCCGATCCAACGGCGCCCTCGTCACCCTCTGTTGCGACCTCTTCTGCAACTCCTCCAGCGACTGCCATGCCACCTACTCAAAAAACTTTTCACTGACACAAAAGTCGCATCAATGAAAACTGGTTTGCTGGTGCCAAAATTGCACCAGTCAAAGTCTTTTTCATTGGAAAATGTAAATTATGCTAGAAAAAGCTTTACTTGCAAAGCTTTTACTGGCGCAATTGTTGCCCCAGTAAAGGGTTTTATTGGTGCAAAGGTTGCACCAGTAAAACTATTATTTCTTGCAGTGAATGTCTTCCACACATTTGTGGATGACCTCCTGATGTTTGCGAGAAGACTTGCAAATATCCTATGTATATGCAAAACTTCTAAGCTCAGTTGCGAACATTTTGAATTTGCATATTCAACATGTATTCACAAATATTTTCATGACGATTTTTAGAATCTCTTCATCCTCGCTTGTTACATTTATGAACCATTGCACAAGCATTGAATGTGATGCTTTATATATATAAAAGCTTTGTTTCGTATATAAGGACTATTTTTTGCATAAAATTGGACTTCTTAGCTAGGGTTTTGTGATCCCCAACCCGTTTCTCTCGCCAAGTTTATTTAACGAGGTGTCATTTTTTTTGCCTTATCTGTGTCATGTGGCGACACATCATGTGAGTTTTTTAGCGTTCGACACATAATCAACTATAAGATATCCCGGTAAGCACAAATTTCACTCTTTGTAACAGTTAAATTAATTATTTTTTGAAATAGTGGCATGAATCAGTTATTTTGTAAAACATAACATAGTTCTCAAGTTATTTTCGCATATCTAATCACATACTCTATTTTTTTGTTTAATTAAATTTCATGTGAGTCTCTTTTGCCCATTTTTTTTCTTAATTTTGTATGCTTCATTCCTCAAATTTAGGTGTATATCTTGTTTTATAAAGATGACCAAGGAACAAATGTTTAAGTTATTTTTATATTTTTAATATTATATTTTGTTTCTTTTATATAATTAAAATTTATGTGAGTTTCCTTTGCCCTCCTATTTACCTCTATTATCTAATTTTTTTGTACAGAAAATTGTTCATCTGTTATTATACAGATGATGAGTGAAAAAACTGTCATTGGGACATCAACACCTATTGATGAATCAGAGAAAGATGTAAGATATGTAAATGTTACAAAAAGGTTATTTGAATTTGCTCTTTCTGTCATAAATCTTGTGAAATATATTAAAGTTGCTTTCTCTTGAATACTAGTTTTTTCAGAAATAATACCCATAAGTTGATGGTTCATGCTTTGAGGTACCGAAGAGGGTTGATACATCTATAGACAAGGAACATGCTCTATGGCCAAGAGCATGGGTTTTTGATATAATTCATAAAAAAATGCAGCAATAATAAGACGAAGTCAAGATTGTTGTGATCAAATAAGAAGACTCAACTATATTCACTAAAAAAGAAGGGTTTAGTAAGTAAAATTCTTGATGCAAAAAAGGTTGATGTGTTTGTATCTCCAATAATGTCTCTCGTCTAGGAAGCATCTAAAGAGGAGGATGTTAGTAAATAGTTAGCGGTTAAAAATTGTAAGGAGCTATTGACTTTGGATTCTTCGATAATTGCTAACCTACGGGTTCGACTGAAGGAAGCAGGAGAAGTAACCAAGAATGGGGTCCGATTATTTATCTGTGTCAAACCTGTGAGATCCAAACAAGCATTCAGAGCTGGGTATGATTTGTGAAATTTCATACCTCACCTTGGTCCAACCTAAGCTCCAACTAAAATATGTATTTTTTAATGTAAAATATATTAACAATTAGTATTTTAGGGGTCTTCTCTGAGTCTGGTTTACGTTATGATATGGGCCGCAGGTGTGGTTTTGCATTAGGTTGGTTCCAGGACCCAGTACCCGCACCATAAAATCGGATCTGAGTTCAGATCAAAACCCATCAAACCATGTGCCAATTTCTAGAGATTGAATGACACTGTTATGAATGGTAAAGTTGCTCCATTTAAGCCAACGAATCAAGGTTTTGAATCCCATCAACTAGTTGTTGACTATCAAAAAAATATAATTAAAAGAAAAAGTGGTAATGGCAGCAACAGTAGCTACAATAGTAATATATAACGGTAAAGAAAATTGTTAGAATTTTCTAGGCGGCTAGGCTACTGTCTTTTGCTTAGATAAAATACTATACATATTTATTACCATTAATTCAATGAATTAATTTTTAATAAATTTAATCTTGCTTCCTTTTGGTTCATAGATGTGTTTTACAAAATCACAAGTCTGCATGTGGTCGGCCACTGCTTTAATTATCATGGTTGGGGCACCTAAGGCTGGATGGTCACCAGTAGGGATGCATAACGAGCCGAGCTAGCTCAGGCTCAATTACCCATTTAAGTTTGGTTTGGAGCTCGTTCATGCCTTAAATGAGTTGAGCTTGTACATGGCTCTGAGCAAACGAGCCATGCTTCATCGGCTTACTAATAAGGCTCAGATAAAAGTATATATAGAGTATGCTTGCAAAATTAAACCAAGAAGTCATTTTTTGCATAACGGGTAGGGGATCAAATCTCACCTTTTCAAAACTCTTTACGTTTTTTTAGAAAACCATTCAAGCTGGGCTCGGCTCAAGCTCAGAAGCAAGCTGAGTCTCGAAACTTGAGCCAAGTCTCAGAACTTGAGCTGAGCTTGGATAGGGGCATTTTGAAATGAGTTGAGTTCGAATAGCCCAGGCTCGGCTCAAACCTGGCTCATGTGCATCCCTAGTCATGTGCTTAACCTAGAGTTTTACCTTGCAAGAAAGCGAGTTCATTAAGTGACCCATTAAGCGAATCCATTATCAGCATATGAGTACTACTAATATTTCATAATAGTGTATAATTAAGAAGCATGGAAAGATTTTTAATTGACCTCTTGCGACAGCCAAACCTTCAGCTCACTTCATAGTATATGATCCGGACCGCCATGTATAGCTTGTTTTCAGTGTTTTTGATTACCCAAAGCTACGTTAAGGGGGCCTTGGGTTCTAAGCCCATGACAGTATGATTCATGTTTAAAAAAAGAAAATTAGCACTTTTGATATTTTTTCAGGGAAAAAAAGATACAAAAGAGCTCAATTCAAAGCTTTCTTATGTACAAGTTTGTATGTTACTATGAGCATGTTTTACTTAATTAGAACCCATTAAGGGTTATCTTTTGTCAGGGGTGTCCTTGAGGAGGAGGACCAGCACCTGCTGCTGCTGCTATGTTTTTTTTTCAGACAGAGAAAGCTGGGTTTAGGCAGACCCCGATCAGTTATAAAACTATACCATTGGGATTAGAACTTGCAACGTCCCAACACAAGGTGGTGTGCACTAACTGCTCCTGACAGACAAGCGGTGCCTCAGTTGGTACAGCTGCTGCTACTTAGAGACACTAACAATGCATCCTCGACCTCCCTAAACGCATTCCCGCGCACAAGTGACATGGCATAGTCGATGAGCGCGGCATCACAAGGGAATGTAAGTGCACCATCGATGCTAAAACCAAACTCTTCCTCTGCCATGTTCAGCAATTCCAGGAAGACGGGCAGTGGAGGTAAGCAAGGGGAACCATGAACCTTTTACCATCGGCCGCATACACAGCAAAATGGCCCTTGTTTGCAATTGCGGCCACTTTGCCACTAGTGTGGCTGTCTTCAACAACACCATCTGAGATCCTTCTCCTCCCTCTTGCAGCCATCTTCTGCCACTTCCTGACAATCTCTACTACCCTCTTTGCCTTGACCATTCTTTGCAAGATGAGTTGTAGGAGACTATAGGAATGTAGAGGTGACTTGAGAGTCTTTCTTATACTTATAATTTTGGGTGTCCTGTATATAGAAGATAATAGATTGGCATATCTTCGTAGTCTTGGGTAGATGGGATCTGAGATGCACGTGATGTGGGGCCTATAAGACGTAAGCAAGGAAGATGGGCGTGCTGGTAGTTAGCATAACATTGAAATAGATACCATGACTGGGGACCAACATATGCAAGAAAAGCCAGTCAAGCCAACAATTAAGTGTAAGAACAACAAATTTCAGAAACTGTGGGTGGTGGGGAGTTCGTTGAGACCCAGGTGGAACCAGATATGGACCAAATTTTTGGGTTTGGTATCGGGTCCTAATTTGGGTTTAATAGGGTCTACTATTAGAAAAACTATACCTGAATCCGATAAGAACTACATGAACCAAACCTGGACCATACCCTGTAAAACCATATTTTCTTATCATTTTTACATTGAAAATTTGCGGGTCTTAATCGAAACTCAGGACTGGTCCAGGTCTGGTATAAAATTTCACAAACTATACTCAGGTCCATATATTAATTAATCGGACCTTTGAGTCCAGACCCAGGTCTTAATCAGGTTTTTTTTATTTATCACCATACTCGGATCCTATAGGGTTTGGTTCAGGTCAGGTTCATGTAAACCTCACCCATTGACACCCCTAGGAAGGATGACTTTTGCTATCTCCTGTTGGATTGGTGCTACTATTTTTCTAGCTCTCCAAGAACAAAAAATAGATGTTCTAGGATGCAAGTGGGCAAGAAAGCTTTCCATATCTTTTCACGTATCTATGGGGGAGTTTGATTGCACGGACACAACTGCTTAGAATAGTCATATGTGGACACTGGTGGCCGAGTGCAGAGGTGTTCTGGACAAGTCGCGTTTTTGTTCCAATTGTTCCACTCTCTTTTATCTTTTATCTTTTTTTTGTCTCAAGTGTCTCGAACACCACTCCTCCCCTTACGAAAAGTTAGCCATGTTTAAGGCATGAACCTGCGTCTTCTTGTTGAAGTTGAGGTTGAGTTATGCTTCACTCCTCTCCCCATCTTCATACCCCTCTTAAATCTTATGTTGCAAGTTGTTTTGATCAAATCTGACCTTATAGATAGATTCAACATGGACTATTTAATAAGAATCGACCCTTCAATCAAATTCTTTTGATGAAAATTTATGTTTTGTTCACCATTGATTTTTGAATTGCCAAAAAAATTGGCATGCAAGTTGGATTGCTACCATTTAAATGTTGATCTTCACAAAAATGAATGATGTAGATTACATTCATGGAGTTTGATTTGATCAAAACAACTTGAAAGGATATGATGATAGGGATGACAAATGGGATGAGTAGAACCGATTTGACCAACATCATCACCTTACCATAGCACCAAGCAATGGTAGGACCTAAACCTTTTTCCACTTTCCATGCTTGAACCCTCATCATGCTAACACCACCAAGTCTGATTGTTTTCAGTATTGTTGTGAATCAACTTATTCTTATTGTATCGGTAAAGAATGGATACAAAATGAGTTGGTTGGGCTTATTTTTTTTAATAATATAAAAATGATTTAAAATATTTTTAATAATTTTATATTGTTTTAATATTTTTTGCTGACATGTGTCATCTTCTGATTAAAAGTTAGCCAATTCAAAATCAAAATCGATTGATTCCTGAAATCATTTTGGCAATAGATTCAGGATTTGAAACGGTTCTGACAATATTGCGGAGGCCTCATAGTGACACCAAGAAATGGCCATCTTGTATTGCTATAAGCTTGCTCATAACACTGAGGTCTATACGTGGGTCACACGTAACACTAAGATTAATGGGTCAGACTAGGTCAAGTCTTTCAGGGATAGAAACCTATGCTTCTTGTAATGAACTTTGTGGGGGTTAGGGCACTCGTCTAGGTCCTGCATTTGGTCGACTTAGGGAAATCATAGGGATGGCAGTGGATCAGGGCAGGGGTAGGTGACAAGGTCTCCACCTCTGCTCCGTCTCAAAATCCTTTCCTCCATCCCCACACAGGTTTTGATTTTAACATTCATCCCCCTTTCATGTCCTCTATTCCCTATCCAAACGGTGCGAGGTGGGGTGGGGCCCCATTTTCCCTTAGTCCATTGCCATCCCTAAAGAAGGATTGAGGACAGGGTAAGCTAAGGATCAGGATGGGGATGAGGTAGGGTGGGGGAAAGCATAAGTTTATCTTTGCCTTCATCCCCGCACGGGTTTTTGATTTGAACCTCCATCCCCGCACGGGTTTTGATTTTAACCTCCATTTTCGTCTCATGTCCTCCATGCCGAGTCCAAATGGGGCGAGGTAGAGCGGGGCCCCATTTCCCCCTAGTCCACTGCCATCCCTAGGAAAACACATCCAAAGATAAGGGGTTAGAATTTTGGCTACATATTAATGGATTATAACCTGGATTAAGGTCCAGCGTGCTTGGGTATGATCCAAAATTAATATAGAAACTTTTTAAATTCAGGACATGCTTGGTTGCATATGCTTTTGGAGATTGTCTTCCTCCACTGAGGTCCATATGGATCTTAACAGCCATGGGTCCAGGTTAATCATCATAATAAGATCCAACCAATTCAAGTTTTAAATGGCCCTGAAAATTTTGCCCAAAATTAAATGGATCTCAACAATGAGTTTTTCCTCAGGATTGAGAGAATGAAAAAAAAAGAAGAGTTTAGAAAGTTGAAACATGGAAGTATGAGTGTGGTGGCCTACATCGCCAAGTTTAATTCATTGTCCAGATTCGCTAAGGTTTAGTATCTATAGAGAAGCATAAATACAAGCTCTAAGAGCGTGCACAAAAGCTCAAGATTTTGATAATGGGGGGATTGCTGCAAATTCAGAAGTTCACCAGATTGGTAGAGATGGCATCTCGTTATGAGTTTTGGGATGCTCGGACAACAAAGTCAAAGACAGAGGAGAAACCAAAGCAACTACAATAGAGACAATTCAGTTCATTGTTTCATGGTTTCTTCAAAAATAGGAAAAATAATGGCAGATTTTCAAAGGCGCATGAAAGAAGCAGTGGGGGAAACAACAATAAGCAACAGGGGAAGAAGCCTGAATAATAAAAAGTCAAGAAGCCCTAGTACCAAGGGCCACCTTTTACGAGCAATAATAATTGTAGGACTTGTGGCTTCAAGCATGAAGGCCATTGTGATGAAAAGAATATCAAGTGCTATAATTGCGGACAAACATGATACATCGCGAGAATGTTCCCCAAGCCAGTGCAAGGAGATGGAGTAAAACCCATAGACAAACCAGTTGCTATAGGCCGAGTTTATGCGACAACTTTGCAAGAAGCTCTAACTAATCCAAAAGTTGTAGAAGGTACACTTTTGATTTCTGGTGTTAGTGCTCATGTTCATTTTTACTCGGGTACTACACATAGCTTCAGTACCCCTACCTTTGCATCACTATTACTTGTTCTACCTACATCTCTAAACATAAAATATCCAGTAGACACACCAGTAGAAAAAACCATTTATGTAGATAAGGTTACCAAAGGACGCATTATACAAATCAAACAAATTGAAGAACGTTTTTTGTCAGTGGAGATCCTCATATTGGAATTTAAGTGAGTGGATATTATTTTTAGCATAGATTGGTTATCTAACTAGCATGCGATGATCAATTGTCAAAGAAAAAGCATCAGTTTTTAATACTCTGAAGCCCTAATATTCACCTTTTAGGGTGTTAAAAAACTAGCAAAACTGATAATTATTTCATGTCTTCAAGCCAACTGTTACCCTCAGATGGGTTGTCTTAGGTATTTGGCTTATATGAAGAAAGAAGTTGGTGATAACCTTTCAGTCATGGAGGTAGATATTCCCCACAACAAAGCAGTGGATTAGCGACGTCATATGTATGTCGCTAATCCGTCACTAACCGACTTAGCGACGGATAGATGACATCACGAATTTTTTGATGCTAACTGGCGGTGGAAAAATTCCGTCGCTAATTGCGACGGAATAACGAACAACGGATTCCGTCGCAAATCCGCCGATACTAAACGACGACCTCGGATTAGCGACGGATGTAAATCCGTCGCTACGCCATCGCTAAATTATATGTATAGCGATGGATATATCCATTGCTAATCCATCGCAAACTTGAAAAAAAAATTAAAAAAAAAATTATTTGAAAATTAAATATCAAGAACGCTACAATTTATATTTCCTATACAATTTATATTTCCTATAAATAAAAAGCAAAGTACACATAAAATTTCATATAAAAGAAATCTACAACAATTAATCGTTCCACTTTAAAATTGACAAGTTTAATTATTTATAATTCAACAATTACAATTTCGAAACAAAAAAAATAGAACTTCTTCAACACATTAATCTAATCATCACCAAGATTTTATGCGTCTTCTTGTTCATTGCCTTAATCTGTCCCTTCAGCTCCGCTACGCTGATTATCGCTAGCAGCCTACACAAGAAAAGAACAGTCAGTATTGATAAACAAAATATATTGAAATAAATTATACAGTATATGTGATTCTATCATGTGCTCATATGTGTTCTAAGGCAGTAAAAAAACTCTATATGTGATTCTATCATGCTCATATGTGCTCTAAGGCAGGCAAAAAACTCTATATGTGATTCTATCATGAATGATGTGTTCTAAGGCAGTAAAAAAACTCTATATGTGATTATATCATGTTCATATGTGTTCTAAGGCAGCTAGAAAAACTCTATATGTGATTCTACCATGCTCATATGTGCTCTAAGGCAAGCAAAAAGCTATATATGTGATTCAATCATGCTCATATGTGTTCTAAGGCAGTCAAAAAATTGAATATGTAATTATAGCATGCTCATATGTGTTCTAAAGCAGTCAGAAAAACTCTATATGTGATTCTATCATGCTCATATGTGCTCTAAGGCAGGCAAAGCAAAAAACTTTATATGTGATTCTATCATGAATGATATGTGTTCTAAGACAGTAAAAAAACTATATATGTGATTCTAGCATGCTCATATGTGTTTTACGACAGTAAAAAAACTGAATGTGTGATTATAGCATGCTCATATGTGTTCTAAGGCAGTTAAAAAACTGAATACGTGATTATAGCATGCTCATATGTGTTCTAAGGCAGTCAAAAAAACTTTATATGTGATTCTATCATGCGCATATGTGCTCTAAGGCAAGCAAAAAACTTTATATGTGATTATAGCATGCTCATATGTGCTCTAAGGCAGGCAAAAAACTCTATATGTGATTCTACTATGCTCATATGTGCTCTAAGGTAGGCAAAAAGTTATATATGTGATTCGATCATGCTCATATGTGTTCTAAGGCAGTCAAAAAACTGAATATGTGATTATAGCATGCTCATATGTGTTCTAAGGCAGTCAGAAAAACTCTATATGTGATTCTACCATGCTCATATGTGCTCTAAGACAAACAAAAAGTTATATATGTGATTCAATCATGCTCATATGTGTCCTACAACAGTCAAAAAACTGAATATGTGATTATAGCATGCTCATATGTGTTCTAAGACAGTCAATAAAAACTGAATATGTTAAGGCAATCAAAGTTACATGAAATCTAACGACATGCAATATATTGCATGAAACTTTCATACCTGAGAGGGACCTGCAATCGAAGTTCCCCTGTTCAGCAAAAAACTGTTGAACTCAGCTCGGAGAACGTCAGCGACAGTTTCATGGAAGCAGTCACGCATTGTGTCCTTAACGATCTGGCGTACATCTTCACCGGAAAGAATAGGCTGCTGCTTGGAGTTTGTGGTGGCGAAAGAAGTAAGTGAGTCGTAACTGGAAGAAGCAATAACAGGTGAAGTATTCATATTACTCCTAAACCCGAACACACGACCCTTTTTAAGTTCACCTGCTGCAGTCAACCATGCTGCAGGATCAAATGATGGATGTTGAGTAGCGTCATCGCCATATCGCTCTACCATCTGTTGCTCGTATGCCTCCTACAAAATAATGTTTAAAGTATGCATTAATAATTAATGATAACATTATGATAACTTGCATATTGCAATAATTATTAATAGAATAAATACATACCGTTGTCGTTCTCGCCTTCTCTGATACGAAATCTCCCGTTGTCTTTCGTTTATGTGTTTCAACAAACACATCCTTATATGGTATAATGCCTCCTTTTTCTGCTTCCTGTGAAGTTAAATGATAAAAGATTTAGTTAACAAGTTTGCAAAAATACTTATAAAATTAATATTATATATTGATGAGTTACCATTTTCTTCAGGTGGCTCTCAAATGTCTTAAATTCACCTATGTGTAGATGGGCTTCGGACATTTTCGTTCGATTTTGTGCAGCCTTTGCAGAGCGATTTCGAAATGCATCCCTCGCCCATTTATCGCACATTCCATCCCAATAATCTCTCCTGATAGTAATAGGGTCATGGCCCTTCCACTGTAGTGGATCATCTATTCCGCCAAATGCTTTTTTTGCTGCAGTCTTCATATTGTGCAGCATGTCTGCAAATCGATTGGCAGCCACCTTCTGTCACACCTTCCTTGCATCATTTTCCTCCACCGCAGTTGCGAAGCGATTCGAAGCCTATAAATATTTTCAGAAAGTTAGTAGACATGACTAAAAAAAATTTAAATAGGAAACACATTAACTATCAGAAACAACTATATACCGTGAATGAGGACCACAATCTATCTATCACGTCTTTTGGATACTCTTTCCATTGAGCGACTGGTCCTGGTAGATGTTGAAGAAGTGAATTTCTAATCTCGCGTACTACTTCTTGTGGCTCAAACCTCGTGCTACACATGAATTGGTACACAGTAAATATCAATATAAAATATTTATAAGATATGCAATAATTGAAAACAAAATACTTACGGTCGATTATCGATATACACTATTCGAATGAGTCTTCTTGTGCCAGCCTGAGAAGACCTTGTTTCCTGTGTTAGCTCCTGACTTGTGTGATCAACTGGTGTAGGTGGGTCGTGTACAGGCGCAACATCATCGGTAAAAAAATACATTAGAAATTCTCATAATGCGTATTTCAACTAATCAAGCATCCAATTAGTTAAATGATATACCTATCACAGGAGCCCGTGAAGATGAATGTTGGGTCTGGCTACTACTGGATGAGCGACCACTGTAACCTCAACGAACCATATTCTAACAAATAACATGTCATACAATACATTCAAATAATTTTCATCAAGTATTACAATACATTAAAATCATTCGCATCAAGTATTGCAATACATTCAAATAATTCACAACAAGTATTACAATACATTCAAATAATTCAAATCATTCACATCAAGTATTACAATAATTCAAGTCATTCACATCAAGTATTACAATAATTCAAGTCATTCACATCAAGTATGACAATACATTCAAGTCATTCACATCAAGTAATTGCAATGCATTCAAATCATTCATATCAGGTACTGCAATGCATTCAAATCATTCACATCATGCATTACAATGCATTCAAATCATTTGCATCAAGTATTACAATACATTACAATACATTCAAATCATTCACATCAAGTATTACAATACATTCGAATAAAGCCATTCATTCACATCAAGTATTGCAATGCATTCAAATAATTCATATCAGGTACTGCAATGCATTCAAATCATTCACATCAAGCATTGTAATGCATTCAAATTATTCGCATCAAGTATTACAATGCATTCAAATAATTAAAATCATTCGTATCAAGTATTACAATATATTCAAATAATTCAAATCATTTATATCAAGTATTGCAATACAACTCATTCATTCGCATCAAGTATTATAATACATTTAAATAATTCAAATCATTCATTGCAATGCATTCAAATCATTTACATCAAGTATTACAATACATTTAAATAAAGCCATTCATTCACATCAAGTATTGCAATAGAACTCATTCATTCTCATCAAGTATTACAATACATTCAAATCATTCAAATCATTCAAATCATTCATATCAAGTATTGCAATGCATTCAAATAGAGGTTTGTATTACAAGATTTTGCTCACTAGCTTGAGAATTCTTCCTCGTCACTTGTTTGACTTTCATATTCTTCTTCTTCTTCTTCTTCTTTTTCTTCTTCTTCTTTTTCTTCTTCTTCTTTTTCTTCTTCATTGTTTACCCATCCACTTGGTATATCATTTGGATCACATTCTTCTATGAATGTTTCATCGACCAATGGAGATATGACATGCATATCATGCGCAACATCGTGACCATAAGTGAAGTCATAGATATCATCTGATTGATAATAATCTCTGTCTTCCGCTAACTTGTCTTCATGTAACTGATCATACTCAGGGTATAGTTTGAACTTCACCTTGCAAAGTGCTCACCATTTATTTCTATCTGACTTTTTTATACTCGGATATGAAGTATAATAAACTTGTTGAGCTTGCGAGGCTAATATGAATGGTTCATATGTTCCAAACCTGGATTTATGATTCACCTCCACAATGCCTGAAGCTTTGTCGAGTCTTGTTGCAGTTGGATCAAACCAATGACACTTGAATAAAGTTACCCTGTTATTTATGCCTAAGTAAGTCAACTCCATTATTTCCTCTATAACACCATAGTAATCATGTTCATTTTCACCGTAGCTGCTACCCTTGACACACACGCCACTATTCACCATTGATTTTTTTATACCATAATCTTTTGTATGGAATCGATAACCATTTACGATGTACTCGTTGTATCTTTGCACAACTTTGGTTGGACCATTTTCTAAATCACATATTCCTTGATCTTTAACATCACCATGGCAGACCTACGCACAAACATAAACAATGATTGTGATCACGACCAATTAAGTAACTTAGTGTTGTTTAAAAGTACAAAATTTATGTTAGCTTCTTTACCAACTGTTTCAGCCACTCCACAAACTTAGTTTCACGTTCTTTTTGTACTTCTGCATCAGTGAGATGTGAAACTTCTCTTCGCAACTCCAGATCAAATCATCTGCAAACCACAAATACTTATATTACCAAGCCATGTATCCATGTATAGAACATAAAAGGATTTATAATTGTGTTGCGTCTACATATACTTACTTGATGTATGGGTCGATCATTGAGCAATTAAAAAGAATATAGATGTGTGTTGTGTCTTGCTCTCTATTTGTCAAGAACCTTGATCGGCAACTACCAAATGCATGCCCAAGTGGTTGAAATATCGACAGCTTGTCAGCTACAGTTACTTGTTATCCATCATCGTTACGGGGCGGGCATGTGTAACGTGTTGGAATGTGAGGTTCAAAGTACATAGATGTAAAATTTGAAATCTCTTCTAAAGTGTACGCCTCACAAATAGAGCCTTCTACTCTTGCTTTATTACGAACCTTTTTTTTGAGGTCGAACATGCATCTGGCAAAAATATACATTTCAAATTTTAAATATCTGTCATTAAAGAGACAAATAAAAAAAAATATATACCTTTTAAATGGGTACATCCATCGATATTGGACAGGGCCACCAACCCTTAGTTCATATGGCAAATGTATGATCAAATGTTCCATAACATCGAAAAATGATGGCAGAAATATCTTTTCTAGCAGACAAACAGTGGTGATGACAGAGTCTTCGAGATTCTTTACATTTTATACTACGACCTCTGATGCGCACAATGTTCTGAAAAATCCACTCAACTCAGACAATACCCCCCATATAGGTTTGTCTAATATATCATGGAATGCTAGGGGTATCAATTGTTGCATAAAGATATGATAATCATGGCTCTTTAACCCATATAACTGTCCATCGCCAATCTTCACAGCCCGAGCAATGTTAGAGACATATCCATCTAGAAATCGCAATTGTCTCAACCATTGACATACATGTTTTATTTGATCAGGTTCAAGCACGTACTTTGCCTTTGGTTTCAGTACTTTGCCATTATACTCTTTGAGTTCCAATTTTGGTCTTTTACATATTACTTTTAAATCCATACGGGCCTTTGAATTATCCTTCGTTTTCCCTTTAACATTCATTACTGTATTGAACACATTATCAAACACATTTTTCTCCACATGCATCACATCCAAATTATGTCATATCAATAAAGTCGGTCTATACGGTAGTTCCCAAAAAATAGATTTCTTCGTCCAATTGTGATCCTTCCCAAATCCACGGAAGGGTGTAAGACTGCGGGCATCTGTTAATACATCTGGAAAGTATCGCAATCTTCTTAGAATCTCCAGACAGTCTTGTGGATGGACCTTCCATTTCAGTTGTGTCTGCTTTAAACACATTCTTTTGTCGTCGGAATGGATGGTTGCTGGGTAGAAATCGACGATGACACTCAAACCAGCAAGGCTTCCTTTCATGCATCAATCTAAAAGCTTTGGAGTCCTCCATGCAGTACGGACATGCCAACCTCCCATGTGTGCTCCAACCAGATAACATATCATATGCAGGGAAGTCACTGATTGTCCATAGAACAACGTCCTTCATGTTGAAATTTTGTTTTTTGTGGGCATCATATGTGGTAACACCATCATCCCACAGTACTTTTAGTTCATCAATCAATGGCCTTAAATATACATCAAGATTTTGGCCAAGTAAGGTCGGACCAGGGATCAACAGAGACAAGAAAAGATTTGGACGTTTCATGCACAAGCTTGGTGGAAGGTTGTATGGAGTTACAAATACTGGCCAATATGAGTATGGAGTTGATCTACCCCCAAATGGATTAAATCCATCTGTACATAGACCGAGTCTAACATTTCGCACTTCCATTGTGAAGTTCTGATGAGTACGATCAAAGTGCTTTCAAGCTTCAGCGTCAACAGGATGCGTGATCTTGTTTTCATCGTCTCAAACTTTATTTGCATGCCATCTCATGTGTTTATTTGTCCTTGAAGACATATACAATCGCTGTAATCTGGGAGTGATAGGAAAGTAGCAGAGCGACTTGTATGAAACTTCCTTTAATCTCGTGCTATCATTGCCTCTTGTCTTTGGCTTGAACCGAGGATGCCCACATGACGGGCATGATATATTGTTTTCCTGCTCCTTGAAATACAACATGCAGTGATTTGGACAAGCATCAATCTTTTTGTAACCCATACCTAGAGCATTAACCATAACTTTTGTACGATAGAAATTTTGTGGCAATTTCTCATCTTTGGGCAACATATTCTTCAAAATCATGCACAAACAGTCAAAACATGATTAACTCAAATTATACTCGGACTTCAAATTCATTAGTTGAAGAACTGTAGACAAGATAGTGTGACTCTCGCAACCGTTCCAAAGTGGCTCGTCAGCATCTCTAAGTAAATCATAAAATCTACTAGCTGCATCGTTTGGTGATTCTTTATTTACGAAAGTTTTTACATCAGTAGAACTCATAGCAGAACCCTGTTCTGTTCGTGCGGCATCAAATATCAAATCCATATATGGATTATTGTACACCATATTCATCCGTGCATCAAAATTGTTTCTAAATTCTTCTCCATGAAACGTCCAGTTCTGATAATCACTCACAAAACCCTTCCTGTATAGGTGATGTCTAACGCCATGAGGTTCTACAAATCGATTATTCTTACAAATCTTGCAGGGACACCTAATCCGACCTGTGGGATCCACTGTACTAACACTTGCCGTTGTAAATTCAATAAAACTTTCAACACCATCCATATATTCATGCGATAACTCATTGTCCACTATCCTACGGTACATCCATTCACGGTTTGCAGTCATTTTCTTATGATGTTACGAATAATAACCTAACGAATTAAAAGAGAACCATCATAATGCTATGATGAAGAAAATATCAAATTTATCATGCAATATATGATGTCATACAATAACAAGAATTATGATGCATGCATTAATAACTTAATATTTTCATGTGCAAACTATTAATGACACGATACAATCATTTGAAACATGCTTTTATTATACAATTTCACATTAAAAACACATTAAATTGAAAGTAACTACATGCAAGCATAAATACAATTACATCAAACGTTGCAATACATCGCAATCATTCATATTAAACAAATGATAAACATGTACATGCAACAAACACACTTCAATATTCCACTAACTACTACCATGCCTAGCATGGACTCCGTACTCCAAAAATAAGAACACTTTCATATTCATACATTAAAAGCATGCTCAGCATGATCTCAGAACTCCAACAAAGCAACCTTAAATATCAACAACTAAGTGAATGTGTGAAAAATAAAGTGTTACATCTAATAAATTAAATAACATGTGATACGCTTGCATCACTTACTCACCACGGGTATTTACCCGATTTGCATTGTTTTTTTCACTTACCACGGGTGGCTGAGCACAAGCAGATTTCGTCGAGAAATATGCAAAAAACAATGTTTTAAAATGAAGTCACAAAAAAAAAAAACCGAGGCAAAATAAAACATTTTGCATAGGCCTTGAGAAGGCCAGTACCCAATGACCTACCGAAACCGCATGGGATCGACCCCCTACAGGAACACAGGGGGTCGACCCCCTGACAAAAACCGCAGGGGGTTGAGCCCTGCGTTTCGGTAGGGGAGTCGACCCCCCGCCGGAACATAGGGGGTTAACCCCCTGCCTTTTTGGCAGGGGGTCGGGGTTGATCCGCTGCCTGTTCCGGCAGGGAGTTAACCCCCTGCCTTTCCGGCAACGGGTTAACACCCTGCCTTTCCAACCCCTTGCCGGAACAGGGGTCGACCCATGCATGTTCCGACAGGGGGTTAACACCGTGCCTTTCCGGCAAGGGGTTAATCCCCTGCCTTTCCAGGCAGGGGGTTAACCCACCCTGTGCTGAAAAGGCAGGGGGTTAACCCCTGCCTGTTCCGGCAAGGGGTTAGCCGCCGTGCCGGAAAGGCATGGGGGTTAACCCTTAACTCTCTGCCTGTACAGGCAGGGGGTTAACCCTCTGCCTTTCTTCGGGCTAACGTCAGAAGCGGGCGTACCTTTCTTCGGGCGAACGGCGGAAGCCGCGACAGCGGGCGAACGACAAACGCCGGGAGCAACCGAACGACGAGCGGCGGGAGCGGGCGAACGGCGGGAGCAGAAGCAAGGAAAGAAGAAAAGGAAAAGAGGTTTGGGATTAGGTATATCGATAATTAGCGACAGATTAGCGATGGATTAATTCTGTCGCTACTCCGTCGTACACGAAATTTACGAACATAGCGACGAAATAAATTCCGTCACCCATTCCGCTGCAATATAGCGACGGAAATTTGTCAGTCGCAAATCCGTCGCTAATGAGCGACGGATTTGGCGGGGGGATACATTCTGTCGCTATTTTCGTAAATTTTATTAATTATAGCGACGGATATATTTCTCTCATTAATCCGTCGCTAATTAGCGACGGAATTATTCTGTCGCTAATTAGCGACAGAATTATTTCATCGCTAAATTCCGTTGCTAATCACCTATTTTCTTGTAGTAATTGTGCAAGAAATTATAAATGCGTTTCCAGAAGAACTTCCACCATATAGGGAAGTCGAGTTTCAGATCGATCTAGCTCTTGACATGACACCCATCGCTATTGAACCTTATAAGATGGGGCGTGCAGAGCTTAAAAAACTCAAAGATCAGTTGTAGGAGTTATTGGATGTTGGATTTATCCGACCAACGATGTTACCTTGGGGCACACCGATCTTGTTTATGAAAAAAAAGATGGGTCACTGCACATGTGCATCGACTACAAGAAATTGAATACAGTGATAGTAAAGAACAAGCATCCACTGCCAAGAATAGATAATTTATTTGATCAACTCTAAGGGGGCAGCCCATTTTCCTAAGTTGGATCTATGCTCAGGGTATCACTGGTTTTAAATTTAGGAGGAGAACATGGCTAAGATAACTTTTTACTCAAGATCTGGGCATTATGAATTTCTGGTCATGCCCTTTCGGTCTAACAAATGCCCCAGTTGCATTCATAGATTTAATGAATCAGATGTTCAAGTCATTTTTGGACAAGTTCATAGTGATATTCATCGATGATATTCTCATCTATTTAGCCAATAAAAAACATCATGCAAAATACTTGAGAATAGTTTTACAAATACTTAGAGAACATAAGCTATATGCTAAGTTCTCTAAGTGTGCGTTCTGGCTAGATCAAGTCTCATTTTTGGGACATACCATCAGTAAAAACGAAGTGATGGTGGACACAACAAAAGTGAAAGTAGTGATCAATTGGTCTACACCCAAGAATGCCACAAAAATTTGAAGTTTCTTGATATTAGTTGAGGCGCTTTGTTGAAGGATTTTCAATATTAGCAACTCTAATGACCAATCTAACAAAAAAGGATGCGAAGTTTGAGTGGAACGAGAAGTGTGAGCAAAGTTTTTAAGAAATTAAGAAGCGATTAACCACTGCAAACATTGTTAGTTCTACTTTCTTTTACTCACAGTTTTATTGTTTATAGTGATACATCACATAAGGGATTGAATTGTATCTTGATGCAGCATAGTTGGGTTATCACATACGCATCTCAACAATTAAAGGTGCACAAAATAAATTACTCAACTCAAGATCTAGAGTTAGCAATGGTAGTGTATGTACTCAAAATATGAAGACACTACTTATATGAAGAACAATTTGAGGTTCATATTGACCATTAAAGTTTAAAATATTTGTTCTCCTAAAACAAATTGAATAAATGGAAGAGGTGATAGCTTGAGCTACTCAAATATTATAATTTTGAATTAAAGTATCATATAAAAAAATAATATAGTGGTTGATGTACTTAGTTGAAAAGCAAAGTCAGCCACGAGACTATTTGTATCAAACCTGCTTGTCAGCATTGTGGAGCAAAAAGCAAAAGTGTAATGCCTACCAGGTCGAATGATGTTTGTCCAGACGACCTTAGGGTCTGAAATTTTGGATAAAATCAATGAGAAGCAACCCTTTGATCAAGAATTAGGAATCATATCAACAATATCTAAAGAAGAGGTTCTAGATTTCACAATGGATGACCAAGGTATTCTGATATTTCGAGATCGAGTATGTATTCCTAAGGACAAGAAACTGAAGAAACAACTTGTTGATGAAGCACATCATTCCAGGTACTTCATTCACCATGATAGTATAAAAATGTACAAGGACTTGAAAGACAACTTCTAGTGGAATGGAATGAAGAGCGATATTGCTGATTTTGTCAGTAGATGCCTTGTATATCAGCAAGTAAAGATCGAGCATCAGAGACCGGTTGGATTCTTACAACCACTACCAATTATAGTATAGAAGTGGATGAATATAATAATGAATTTTGTTATAGGATTTTCTAAGACAAAGGACGGATTGAATGCAATTTGGGCGATTATCGATAGATTGAAAAAGTCTGTGTATTTTCTTGCGTGCAAAACAATGTGTTCCTTCGAGTAGTTGACTCGTCCTTTTATTAGGGAGATAGTGAGATACAGACGCCATTGTATTCGACAAAGATTTGAAATTCACCTCCAAATTTTGGCAAAGCTTTAAAGAAGCAATGGGGATTCAATTGAAGATGAGTACAACCTTTCATCCTTCGATAGATAGACAATAAAAAAGGATCATGCAAAGGCTGAGTATATATTGTGAGCTTGTGCACTAGAGCATCATGACTCTTGGCACAAGATTCTGTCATTAATAGAATTTGCTTATAACAACAATTTTCAGCCTAGCATTGTTATGACTCCCTACGAAGCTTTATATGGAAGATATTGTAGAACACCTCTGTGTTGAGACTAAGTAGGTGAAAGAAAAACCTTAGGGCCTGAATTGGTTCGATAAATGGAAGAGTAGATCAAATCCATATGTTAAATACTCCTAACAGCTCAAAGTTATCAAAAAAGTTATGTAGATAAGAGGCGATGTGAGTTAGAGTTTGAGCAATGTGACCACATTTCCTTGAAGATATCACATTTTAAAGGGGTACTAAGGTTCGAAAAGAAAGAAAAAATAAGTCCAAGATATATTGGACCCTTCAAACTTTTGAAAAATATAGGGTCTACAACCTATTGGTTGGCATTACCCCTATCATTGTTTAGGATGCATAATGTATTTCATGTATCCATGTTAAGGAAGTACGTGACAGATCCTTCGCACATATTGGATACAGTCGAATCAGTGTTGGATTTCCAAGAAGACTTACGTATTAATGAAGAACCAATTGAGATCTTAGAATTCAAAGCGTATAAACTGAGAAAGAAGGTTGTTCCAATGGTTCTTGTAAGATGGAAGCATCACAACAAGAATGAAGCTATGTGGGAGAGTGAGGTAGACATTCACGTATAATTTTTCTATTTATTTTTTAGTAAGATTCAAGATGAATCGTCTTTTAAGGGAGGTAAAATTGTAATGTCGCCCAAGTGTGTTACACTCACCTGGAGCGGTTATAGGAGGAGAGGGTCGTTACCCCCTCTTCCTCTCTCACGAATGGAAAGTAGGGAGAAGGATAGTAGCAATGTATCTCTAAGGGGGGGTGATGAGCATTGCTCTTCACAATGCTCCTCACCCATGGCTATAAAAAGCCATGGGTCCCTTCTCTCCCCTATCAATTTCGGCAAAGTGGGGAGAGAGAAAGGAGACACCCAAAGAGGAAACAATGATTGAGAGGGAAGCGGACAAGAGAAGAATGTGCAGCGACAATAAAGAACGCCACCGTCGGCCAAGTAAACACCTCTTCCCCATTTCTTTGAAAAAAAAAGGGTGCCAGCAACCGCGTGGTTGCCATCGAATTATAGAGCCGCAAGGATAGGGAGGATCATGTCCCTGTCGCTCAGAGCAATGGTGAAGGCAGAGAGGTTCCCTCTGTCCTCACAACCGGCAACCAGCAGGTTGCCGGTGAAGGAAAAGAAAAGGGGGAAACAATAGGGGCAGGGGGCAAACCCTGTCGCCTGCCGTTCGCGGTGAGGAGGCGCAGAGGAGTCCGTCCCCTCTGCTCTTACCACCGACTTATTGACGATGGTCTGAGATTTAAAAAAAATTAAAAACACAAAATGTGAAGGTGCTGCTGCATTCAGATGGACATCAGAAGGGTGCCCTGCAGCAATCATTGGCATCCGTGAGGTCGCTGAAGGCAGCTGCACTGCGTGTTCAGATAGAAGATAGGGTCGACCCAAACGTCGGGCAGACTTGGTCTGCACTTAATAACAGATTGAGTTGGTTGTGTCACTCGGTCTGAGCATAACCCAGACCGAGCTGAGTCAACGAATGAAAAAGTGACTCAGTTTGGGTCTGCCCAGTTCGAGTCAGAAAAAAAATACCTTTGATAGACCGACAGACCAACTCAGTTTGGACAGACTGAGTCGGGTATGAGTATTTTTAGCAAATCGACTTGGTCTAAACAGACCGAGTAGGATCTAACTTAATGCGACAGATCGACTCAGTTTGAACAGACCGAGTCAGGTCTAATTTGCTTTTGGCAAACTGAATCGAGTTTGATTTCTTGGCAGACCGGCTCAGTTGGGATAGATCGAGCTAGATCCATATTTGAGGTAGACAGACTTAATTTGGACAAACTGAGTTAGATTTGCTTTCGGTGAATCGATGCAGTCCAGACCGAGTCGGCTAGGTTTTATAAAATATATAATGAATAAATAATATATATATGTGCGAGAGCGGATATGGACATGTACACGGAGAGGTGTGAAAATTGAGAAGGTCAACACCTCAATTTTTTCAATATGAGTTGCATCCAATTTGGATCCAAATCGAATCCAAATTTAGATTGGATCTTGTGTACATGTGAAAACCCCAAATTTTTCAAAAATTTGTAAAAATGACCTGTTTGCCCCTGACTCCATCTTCTGAGAAAATCAAAGCGATTTCAAAGCTAAATTTCAGTCATTCTTCAGATTTTCGGAATGAAATCCATATTGATATACTCAAAATTCAATTTCGAATCCAAACCCAGTGTTTTAAATCCAAATCTGAGCCCCGTTGTTCGATTTCTAAATTAAAATTACAAAAATACCAAAAAAAAGGGTTCTGAATTGCTCGGGCAGTTCATCCGGCACTCTGTTGGATCCCTAACTCTGTATTTCTCGATTCGAGGCTTTAAACCTCGAATATTTTCTAAAAATCCAGACATAAATCCGCTTTCTGAAGAAATTTTCTCAAAAATCGCCTTGAGTTCTCAGAAAAACTCCCTTTTGTAAATATTTTACAAAAACACAAAAAAATTAGTTTTGATCTTTGGTTTCTCGTAAAACTTTAGGATTTTATTCTAAAAATGCAAAAAAAGGGAAAAATAACACAAAAACCAAAAAATTTGGGAAAATTATGAGAAAAACGAATGAGTTTAAATCAATTTTGCTAAAAAAAATCATTTTAAAAACATTTTTTTATGAAAAACCTTTTGAAGGAGCCTCTTTTTGGAAAATTGAAAAAATCTTTCACGCATAAGCTTGGTTCTTTTTACGAAACCCTAAGCCCTCCTTTTTCTGCCAAACCCCTCTCCCTTTCGGCCTCCATTCTCAAAAACCTCCAGAACCTTCTCCTCCTGTTCAGTCGCTCGATCGCCATTGAGCCTCACCCTTTTCCTCTCTTTGCTTCGCCCATCGCGGAACCACCTTTTTTTTCCTCCGCCCATCTCCAACTGATTTTCTTCTCAAACTTTCCTCTTCCTCCTTAAAAGGAGGCACACAGGACTCCTTCGACTCATCGCTTTTCACCTCCCCACTTCTTCCTTCTGCTCGACGATCGCTTCTTCACCACCGCACCTCTCTTCTGTAACAGGAATCCGTCTTTCACCCTGTTTGCCTTCTCCCTTTTCAAGCTTTGAAGTTCTACAACGGCAAACAAGGAGTTTGATCTGAGAGTACCAGGCTTTCGGCAGAACTATGATCGGATCTCGCCCCTTTAACACCGATAATCACTTTCTCAAAAGTTCCTTGTTTCCCTCTTTCCTCCCTCTCGAGCTTCGCCTGCAAAAGTAGAAGAACGGTTTCTCAAGGTGACCCCCCCCCCCCCCTAGTTGTTCAAGAAGGATCCAAATCCCTACAGGAACCAGGTAAGAACCCCCTTTACATCTTTTGATTTTCCGTAAATGTCTTCATATATTGTGTCGATGTTCCGATTTTGGTGCTTATTCAGCCCTTTTCTTACTCTTTTCACACATCGATGGTGAGATCGACCTGCATATAGCAGGATCGATCCATCCAATGCTACAACAAGGAAAACGATCACGTTCCAACACCTTCTACCCCTTCTTTCATCATTTTTTTTCTTCTTTTTCTCTCTTTCTCTTTTTTTTCTTATTTTATTTTTTGTTCACTACCTTTTAGCATTTGATTTTGATGTTGGCAGCGTCGGATGGCCTTTGCTTGCTATATTTCAACTACTCGAGGCATTCCGCTCCATTATCTCATCATCCCTGTTTTCATGACTTATTGTGAATTTTTTAATTTACTCTTCTGTTTATACTGTTTTAGATTCAATATTCTTTATAGTTCATTCACATCATTCTCCAAATTTCCTGCATTCCTCTTTGGGGATTTGTTGATGAGTCCTCCACTGAAAATCGACTCAATACTGCCAAAGGGGGTTTCAACCATGTACCACTGCTACCTTGATAAGGCTGCGTTAAGACTTTTTCAGAAGTTTATTAACGTTGATAGGATCTATATGATGATAAGTTCATTTCTGAACAATGCCGAATCTCATGGTGCTTAACTGTGTCTTTGTGGCCCTCACATTTCATATATGGGCTTTTGTTGTCTCACTCTGCCGTGAAAGCATGAAGGTGGCAGAAGTCGGTCTGGGGTATGTCGAGCAGCAGAGACCAATCCGATCATGTCAATATGCACTTGCCTCATGGGCAAACTCAATGTTAGAAAATGTGAAATCAATGGTTGTGATCCTCTTTTGTTCAGGTCTACAAGGAAATAGCAAAAACCCGTCAGGTATGAAATTTCTTTTTTTTTTTCTTTATTGTTATACATCTATCCTTCTGCAAGTCAGCGCTAGCCATCACCTGCGCACCTCACGTTGTTGCACCGTATCACTCCACTCACCTGTCAATTATAGCAACACCACTTTGATATCCACCTCACTACACCCTCAATAGTTGCTGGCACTCATTTATGTTACCTGATGACTTATTTCCCTTGAATAATTTCCTTTTCAGGGCATCATTATATGGTGAAACAGAATCCAATTATTGAAATGCTTCTCTTTGTTGTATGATAACCTTAATTGTAAGTAAGCTTGTTTGTCCCCATAGATTCATATTAGTTTTAACTCCAGCATTGAGATTACTTTCTTTAGTGTTAAGTCAGTTGCTTTGGTTATAAACCACTCTAGATCACTACTATTTGCAAGCTTCATTGTGTTCGATATTCAAGACCTGTACTCACATTTAGAACCCTATCCCAGTCTAGGTAATATAGGCCAATAGTTTGCATTATCAGGACTGTTAGCAATAATATCTTATTTCTACATTTTCTGGATGTAATGTGTTAAATAGGAATTGTATTGGCTATATTCTGTAACAAAGATTCAACATATAGACGTGCATGACAATGGTTCCATTTCATTCTCCTTCTAAGAATATTAGTGACCATATAAGTAGTTAATACTAGAATTTAATTCAACTTCTTTTCATTGAGATGCAATCTATCCATTTACATTCTTTCTCTTTTTTTTTTATGAATTCTGCGTCTGCAGATTTCTGTTGCCAAACATATATCTGATTGCTAATTGGTGGCTATTCTTTCTATCATTGCTTTAATCCAGTTAATTGGGATATATATATATATATATATATATATATATATATACATTTATATATTTACACAAGTTCAGTATGTTACACTCCATATACTAGTTTCAGAAGGTTGCTTTATATCACCCAGAATATTGAAGAAAAGCAGGGATATGATTATAACAACTGTTATATGATGTCAAATGTGCAACTGAAAGCTCAACTAGTAAGAGTAGAACAAATGAAGATGAAATTTCTGGTAGGAGGGTGGTTGTTTCAGTATGTTCAGCTGCCATTTCTGTATCCTCGATTTCACCTCCACCTATTATCCAACACTATACAGCAGCATTGCTGCCACCCTTTTGCAGAAAATTCTCCACACCCAGCTCATCCCCATCACTAATCTGCACTGTTGCACCGGTAGCAGTCCTTCGTTACCCCTTTCATGTTGCCACCACTATCTGTGACTGCATCCACTTCATCCATTAAACCCACCTTCTCTCACTGCTACATCTACTCACATATAGCCACCACCATTCATATCCACAGCAGTTGCTGTAATTTCCTACAGCCACCTTCACAGCACCATTGCTGCGATTCATCATGTTTTCATGATCATGCCAAGTGCCACAACAGTATGCTGTTCACAATAAATCCCCATTTGTCCTTGTCTATATCATTTGTCCTTTGTTGTGTTTCCCTGCAAACAGCACCATCAATACCCATCCACCACACCATTGCCTAAATTAGGTAGTCCTGCTGCAAACAGTATTGTAGTAGTACCCAAAACCTGTTATCAGGCACCTTACTTCCCCAGCCTTCACCATTACTGCACATATGCCATATACATTCATTAGATGGTCATTGTTGTACCCTACATATAGCAGTGCATCCATGAGTTACATCTCTTCAGCAGATTTCATTATATTAGTACTAAGCATTTACTTCCCTCATGTTTATCTCACTGACATTATTGTACAAAGCATACATCTTATTAGCTGTATACCTATAAATTTCCTTTTAAATTATTATTTCCATGAGTATACCTGAGTGTTTTATTAGTTAGGCTCAATGTAATGTAAACTATCTTCTACATGTATCTTTTATACGGTACTAATCCTGTTTTGCAGAAAATATGCAGTGTTACCCTCCTTCTGAGATTAGAAGCCTTGTAATTACAATTGATGTAATAGTTAGATGCTAAATGAGAATTTACATTTCCTGCTTTAGGTAGAATGAATGAGCATTGTAAATGTCATGAATTGCTTGTTTTCATGCATTTTTGCCTTTATTTCTTAAATTCTCACAATGGTGAAACACGAATGGCACGTGCACCATTTCGTAAGAGGTAATTAATCCTAAGTTGATGATTTACATCAATGGCCATAGTCAGGATGTAAACAAGACTTAGTGTTTTTATCTTTTACAAAATAACACTGGATCCACACTGGATCCTTTTTCAAAAATCACCATATTTTCTTTAAATATTTTCCTCTTTTATCAGAATTTAATTTAAAATTAATTCAACATATATACCAATGGCCATAGTCAGGGTATATTGAGAATTAACTTCATTTTAAATTCTATAAAAGCACCAAAAATGTATTTCTCTCTTCACTTGAATTTAAATGTGGTTATTATATAATATATTCAATGACCATAGTCAGGGATATATTATATCTTCAACCCCATTTTTAATTTACTTAAAGAATGAAATAGCTTTTCAAAAACCAATTTCAAAATTCTTTAAGTTCATTCATCATTCAGGATAGAATTGCATCATATTTTCAAAATTCTTTTCAAAAACCCAAGTGATTTTGAACATCTTTTCTTCAATTT
This sequence comes from Nuphar pumila, assembly GCF_984573655.1. Classification (NCBI taxonomy): domain Eukaryota; kingdom Viridiplantae; phylum Streptophyta; class Magnoliopsida; order Nymphaeales; family Nymphaeaceae; genus Nuphar; species Nuphar pumila. Next base: position 108,030,600 of record NC_143255.1, on the reverse strand, counting down.
CTACTTCAAACTCATCAATTCTATCTCTTCTTCAAAGTTCAAATTTTGACTTTGAAACCAAATTCAAAGTTCGATTTAACTTCGATTCATTTTCTAAATTCCAAATTCAAGTTTCAAATTCAAAGTCCAATTCGACTTTGAAATTCATTCTCAAATCAATTTTGAAAATTCCAAAAATCCAAAGTTAGATCCTAATCTCAACTTGGATCCAGATTTTTAAATATCAATCTCCATCTTTTGGATCTTAGACTTCAGATCCAAAATCCATTTTAGGATCCAGATTCCAATTCTACTTTGGATCTCAGATTTCAAATCCAAATCCATTCTAGGATCCAGAACCCAATTCTACTTTGGATCTCAGACTTCAGATCTAATTCCATTCTAGGATCCAGAACCCAATTCTACTTTGGATCTCAGACTTCAGATCCAATTCCATTCTAGGATCCAGAACCCAATTTCCCTTCGGATCTCAGATCTTAGATCCAATTCCATTCAAAAATCAAAATCCAATTTCATCTTGGATCCCATAATTCAGATCCAATTCCCACTTCGGATTCTAAATCCAGAATTCGATTTTAAATCTCAACTCTAATTTAGAATCCAGACTTTGGATTCAGATTCCATCTTGAATTCCAACTTTCAAATCAATTCTATTTCTCAAATTCTATTTTTTCCCACATTTCATTTTTTTCAAAAGTTAGAATCCAATTCCATTTCATCGTTATTCTGATTCAAAGTCCATTTATGACTTTGGGATTTCCTTCTTCTCCCTTTATCTCAATTTCAAAATCTTTTCCCTCAAGATCAAGATTTATTCTCAAACTCTGATTATTCCAAAAACTTAGAACTTTAAATCTCAAGTTCTAAGTTAGAAACCATTTCTTCATTCTATCATCAGATTCAAGAAACACTTGAAAAATTTCAAATTGTTTTCAAAAAGAGCATACATCTTTGCATTTCATAAGCATGATTATTTGTGCATTTAGACTTAGACTAAATTCTTAGATAATTTCTTAGCAAAGCAAAAAACATGAATTCGACCCTTGGTTCGATTACCCCTGGTAAAGGCGCCAGGAACGGTCGAACCTCGTACCGACGAGCGGATCCCATCTCCCAATTTTCCCGCAAACATTTCAAAACAGAGGTGAGTTATTTTCTCAAATATTTTCAAATTAAGGTCAAGTGAGACCCCGCGAAAGAATTCCTCTTCTCTTCTTTTCTCTTCTCTCTCTTTTATTTTTCTCCCTTCAAAAAGGAGGAAAATAGAGGTTAGAAAAGGAAAAGAGAAGGAAGAGAGAGAAAGATACAAGAGGAAAAATTTTGCGATGATCACAATACATCAAGTAGATCCAAAATAAACTAGATCCAATTGGGTTTAGCCCAAATCCAAATATTTTTCATAGTTGATGCCATACTTGTGACAATCCATCACAAAAAGGTTTGGTTCGGGTGTACCAGATCCAAGATCTAGTCTGGTTTATAGTACTTAAACGATCTGCTTTGGAATAAGAGTGGATCTGGATCCAGAATTCAATCGAAAGATCTAGTTAAACTAAATTTGAACTATAGTTAATGTGAATTAGGTATGGTGTAAAGACAAAATAAATCAAGAAAAAAATATATGAACCCAAGGATGGTCGAAGAGTAAAAAGATAATTTTTCCTCGAAATACTCAATTAATAAATGAGGCATAACTTTTCACCCCGATGTCAGATTCAAGTGATTTTTAGATCCTTGGATTCTTCTCTTAGAGTATGATTCATTAACAAGAGATATGATGACAAACTCTTAAAGAACAGAGTCAAAGTTTGGCATTAAAGCTTAGGTATATTTTCCTAATTTTTCATAAAGACAAGACTTCAATTGATGATACACAATATTTGTCTATTTTAGATCAGAGCTTGCTAGAAGACTAAGGTAATTTTTTAGAATTAGAATTTAAACATTTGAGGTAAGTAAACATTTACAAAATTCTCTTTAGTTAAATAAAATACATTCTAATTAGTTTAGACATCCTTCAATGTGATTCCATGTGTTTTAAATATGCTAGTTTTATCTTATTTTGAATAGAACAACTATTTAGCATGCTTAAGAATCCATAACCTCGATGTTCAGTATGATGCTTAATTATGATGATACATGTTACATGTTTCTTGATTTATGACATAATTTAAATTATGAATGTATCCAATGTGGAGATAATCAAGACATTACTATATATAAAAGATTGATGTATGACTTTGAGAAATGAGTGTAGAGTTCCAGAGTTCTGGGATAGGATTTGTCTTAAGAATGTCACACGTATGCCTTGGGAGGGGCATTGTAAGTATCGTGACTTATTGAGTTGACTCTGTAGTGGAATGTTATCCTTAAATATATGACATGTGTATACGTATTAAAAGTCGTTAGTAGACATAGATTGATGATTGTATAAGATACTAACTTTAAGAAATGAAAGTTAAAAGAATAAGTTTCATAGGGTAGCCACACATAGCATGATAAGTAACTCTACTAGGTGAGGCATGGTCTAGGTATTATTTGTAATGTGTACCTCAATCGTACCTTGGGATTTGCTCAGAAGTTTCTAAGTGATCGTTAGGGGCTAAAACATTGCCCACTAGACACATGTAGAATGTTGCATGAACCACAAAACTTTGGATGCAAGTAAAGCTTCTTGATACCTTGGGGGCAGGTATAGCTCCTTGAGTACCTTAGGGGCAGGTATAGACTCTCAAGCTCTTAGGCTAGCTACTGATGAACACTTTGTGGCACTCGGTGAGCAGCTGCATCACTTGTGTTCATATTCTGGTCTGATTTGGACTATGTTGTTGTAAGTGGTTCATATGTCTAGCCAATGCCTTAGACTCTGAGTTGTCTACATAGGTTGCTACACCCAATAAATCTATTTTCGAAATAGCCGATTAGAGTAGAATGAGAATGTTTTCTTTGAGAATGATGATAGAGAACGGTAAAACGGGTAATATTTATAAACATGTTTCCGTGGTTAGCAAACTAAACTAAGATTAGGAGCTTAGAGCTCACTATAGTTGTAACAGTTATGTCTAATTTGTAAATATAAACTTAATAAGTTGTAGACTCTTGGTTACAATTGTAGGTTCAGGGATTGTTGCCAATAGAAAGAACTAATCGTGAACTTTGGACTCAGCTACTACCTGACTTCACAACATTTGAACTATTTTTTATTTTACATTCTGTATTTATTCTACTTATGTACTTGTAATACTTTTTGGATGGTAACAGTTATTGTCAATGGTGGTATTGACCTTCATTTATTATAAAAAAAAAACTTCTGGCATGGTTTTGAAGTTAATTTGGTAATTTTCCTTTGAGAACAAATGTCTAGGAGCCCAGGCTTAAGAGGCCCTGGTTTTGGTCGTTACAATTGAACAGGAAAAGGAATTGCCCGCCGAAGCACAACTCTCCCTCTCAAGCATCCCACCAGAATTTCATGCTCTCTTCGTTTGTAACTTGATTTTTTTTTTAAAGAACTGTAACTTGAATTCTCGAGCCTACAAAAAAGATCGAGAGTACTTGTAATAAGCTTTTCCACATTCCCAACCCTCTTCTCCACCTCGTGTCCTCCCTCCATTACTAAGGCCATCCTTGCAATTTGTATTTTGATCTGATAAGCCCAACAATCATGGAGTCTTCAGAACAAAAGACCCACCACCACTTGGTGAGTAAAGCCCCATTAAACCTCCTAAGGTTCCTTATCCCCAACCCCCAAATTCATGCAGTGTCGCAATAATCTCCCATCTAGCTAGTGACTTCATTTTATCACCTACCCATCTTTGGCAGATAAAGTTGTGTAATTTTAAACAAACTTTTATACACATGTTTAGGCTTTAGAGGTAGAATCATAATATGTAAGAACATACCAGACTAGAACAATGCATCCAGTGGACAGAGAGATGTCTGTATCACAACCCAATCAATCTAATGCTTTAGCAACAAAGACTAACAAACACGAAAAGAATCCTATGATGATCCTAACTGTCCAACTAATGCATCTTGACAGTTGGATTAGTCTACCTTACTGGTGATTATGTGATATTAGATTAATCCACACCGATGATGGAGGGCAAGGATTGACTTTGGATGTATCCCATCATCTCTCTCTCTCTTGCTTAGCAGGAAAGAGAGAGACAATTCTCGAACAGATGAAACGATGGTTGCCGTCAGAAAAGGAAACGGTTCCCTTGGAGGTCCGAGCTTAAGGCCGTGTTTGTGTGTGATAGATAGCCATTTTACACACTAGAGGTGGGTTTTCCACGAAAATGGTTCCTGGGGGAGGGGTTGGTCCGATTTAATTTTTGCAGCAATGAAATCCATCAAAAGGGGGTGCTGCGGCACCCATTCCATAACATCTTTATGAAAACGGGTGGTCATGTTAATCCAAGTGTTGTTTCTTAGTAAATCGACCATGCCGAACACATCTGTACGGTCAAATTTAAGTAACACATGGGAAAAACCCTTTGAAAGCCTGATAGGGTGCGTGTATATATATATATATATAGTATTGCGCTTGTTCTGGCACGTTTTTTCGTTTTGGCTCATTGGGGCCTTCAAAAAAGCATAGTTTTTGTGTTTTTTTTCTCACATATCTAACACCGTAGATGAGATCTATAAGTTTTGTTTAGTGGGAACCGGCTTTTGGATCACCGGAATCTGACCTGAATATAGGTTTTTTTGGTAATCCTAAATCAATGGTTATGAAGGCATCAATTTTTCTGGTTCATAAAAATACAAATTTTTTGTGGAAAAAACATGATCCAAGAGATGATTCTCACTAAATCAAGCATGATAAACACATCTAATGGTTCAGATCTTTCATCAAACACTTCAAGCTGTGGGGCCTAACATGGCAAAATGAGAAAAGCGGGCCTAATATGTTAAATTCTCTCACATATATATATATATATATATATATATATATATATATATATATATATATATATATATATATATATATAGTGAGTGGTAGCTGCCTAACCACTCTTTAAGCCTCTACCTGGCTTTGGAAGGATTTTTCTTATGCTTTCTAAAATCTGATCATCGAAATGTGATCTACATGCGTGATTTTATAGGAATCGACTCTTGGATCATCCGATTATGACACCTAATTAGTTTTTTATAAAATTTAAAAATCAATGGTTTACAATTTTCAAAAATATTCAATACTTAAAAATCATCTTTTTTATTGAAAAAACATGATGCAAGTTTCATTTCTTAGTGAATCAACAATGCCAAATACATCTGGGTCAGATTTGCAAAAAAAAAAAACTCAAAACCCTTATTCACTGGTAGGAGCCTGACAGTCAGGCTCAAAAGTGCTCAGTCAGCTACCACTTTTCCTATATATATATATATATATATATATATATATATATATATATATATATATATATATATATATATATATATATATATATATATAGGCACACTTGACAATTTATAACTTGGAAAATTCATGCAAGCTTTATTTATCCTTGTTTTGTTTGTCAAAAGCACAAATAAGTTCACTTTGGATTACACCCTCTACCACAAATCCAGACAGCAAAATCTTCTACCCTCATTCACTCGCACAACATTGTGGATGATTCAAGAACCGATCGACCTCACACTATTAAACTTTGACACCACTCATCCAACAATCACAAGTAACAATTAATCAAATAAAATCGAATAATGGTTCTACCTCACAAACCTGCAGTCCAACCTCACCTCGCCATCCCCAGCCAGGCTGCTCATCTTGAGCATGGATTTCACAAAAGCCTTCTCAAAGTCCCCTTGTGAATTGGCAAACTTGCCCACAAGGCCTTTGGTTTTGCCGTTGGAGAGCAGGGCTTGGTCAGAAGAGAAGAGGCCCTTCCCCTCCAGCAGTTGCTTGTAGTACATGTTGTCGAACACTGAAGCAGTTGAGTCCATGGTTGACCCTGCACTCCTCACCTTGTTATGCTTGGGGCATGTCTTCTTCAGGCTCACAGCAAGGGTCGATGCCATGGTGGGATCCACATCATGGACCGAGTTGAACTTATGGATCCTCTTTTGGAATGATGAACAATGGGAGAACCCAAGTGTATGCCCACCTGCATTTACCCACAAGGGTGTGCTTTATCATGGTAACTTCTTTTTTTTTATTGTTTATTCTGGTAACATTTGGCAAATTTGTTCCCCCTATCCCTTATGTCATCCCTATCTTCATACCCCTTCTTGGGATCTCATCGATGCAAATTTTTTTGATCGAACCGGACTCCATAGATGTGATCTACATCCTTCATTTATTTAAGATCGTCATTTAAATTGCTGAAGTCAACTTGTGCTCAGGATTTTTTGGTGATTCAAAATTCAACGATGCAACATTTTGTGATTTAAAAAAATCATATTTTCAACAAAGAAATGTGATCCAAGGGTCTATCCTTATTAAATCGACCATGCTGAATCCATCTATGAGGTCAGGTCTCATCAAAACAACTTGCATCATAAGATTTAAGAGGGTATGAAGATGGGGGATGACATACGGGATGAGTGGAACCCGACACAACTTTTGGTGGTTGGTAAAAAAAACAAAAGAAAGAAAGAAAGATCTATGACTAGATTCAGAAACAGATGCACCTCTTAGTGGAATCAGCCCCATGGAGATCACCAAGATGCTTATCAAATAACATTCAATTATCAAGATGCTCATATATATGTACGTGGCGCATGAGCCAGGCTCGAGCAGAGCCTGGACTTGAAGACTTGGCTTGATGCAAAATATAGAGGGCTCGAGCCCAAGCCAAGCTTGAACAGCCTTTAACTTTGAGGGGGCAAGATTCGAAATCACCACCTCTTGGTAAATGAAAAACTTGGTGCCTGGGCTCGGCTCATTTTACCATTTCAGCCGAGCCCGTGCCATGCTTAAACAAGCCGAACCCCAGATCGGGCTGAGATTTGTAAAGGCATAGATGTGCATTCGTCTTAAGGTGAGTTCGATCTGACTACGTATGTATGGATGATGTTCAGCCTCTGAGGAGGCTTCATTTCAAATTAGTGTCCCAAGTCCCAACTAACTAACTTGGTCTCTTGAATCTATGAGGCTCTAGTGAACTTGGTTAGCCACATTTGTCAAGGCTGTTCAAACTCAAACTTTGGTACCATGTTCATAATCAGGGAGGTTAATAAGCGTGACTTATATTAATTATCTTTACTAAATTATTGTCACCTGAGAGTGCCACTAAATCATCAATTGAAAGGCCCCTGAGAGAGAAGCTCTGGTTCAGTTGAGAGAGGTTGAATGTAGGAACCGGTAATAATTTAGTTTCAGCGGCTTTGGAAATTCTTCCATCTTTCCTTCCTTTGGGCACCTCCCAAGTTGGTCCTCCAGACTAAAAGAGAAGCAAAAGATGAAACAAACATTATCAACTGTTGTTTCCCACTGAAATAACAAAAACCAAATATTATAACTTCATTAAAATCTATGGTAAATTAATGACACCGACATATTCCACTCCTACAATACAATGCAGCTCATGAATGGCAACTAGTAGAACAATCAATTTCCAACAATGACCTATGTACAACAAAGTCGAAACCAGATCTTTTCGTCGAATATTATGAACAAATTAAGTTCCAATTTGGTCTGATGAAATTGGTGTCACTACTTACAAGTAGCACTGCATCCCGAGCAGCAAGTGCAAGAATATCAGCACAAGAAACAACACCCGGACACTCGGCTTCCAGCTTCTTCTTAGCAGCATCAATAACATAGAACGCATGCAAAGAGATGTTGGGTGGCCCGTCTTTCTCAGCAGTGTTGGTCTTAGTAGAATTCAGCAACACAGATCCATCACAGCCCTGAAAGAGAACTCAAGTCAATCAGATAATCTAAACAAACACATTAAGAACTCAAGGCTCAAAACTTGGTACACTGGTCCAAGGGCTAGTCAAGTGAAATTTTGTGGATGGTTAGACCTATTTTTCCATGTTATCAGACTTCACTTTATGAAACAACCATGAATCTCTGTAGGCACTCAGGCTGATCGAGTTTAAAACCTCTAAATGTGATAGGAGTAACTTGACTCCATTGGCATTGCGGTAGATTTGAAAAGTCCGTGTAGCTGGAACAGTTTGGTCAATTTTTAAATGGGCGTAGCTCAAGTCTATTACAAATATAAGAGAGAGAGAGAGAGAGACCCTGATGAAACAGTCGTGGAAGTGCATCCGGAGGAGTGCAGCTGGAACAGTTTGGTCACGATTCATGGCCTTCTTGACAGTTTTTGCGACAATGGAATCAACCTTTGGGCATGATTTGTCATAGTAATCTGTGCTTAGTGAGCCAGCTACAGAAACAACAATGGACAATACCACAAGAAAATGAACAAGTACCACAGCCCCCATCTCTCTCTCTCTCTCTCTCTCTCTCTCTCTCTCTCTGAATGCTTAATGTTGATGTGAAGAGCTAAGACAGGGCCTCAGGATATATATAGAAGGGGAAAGATTTGAGAAAAAAGTATTTGGAGGGAACAAATTTTGAGTTCATTTGTTTCTTTCTCATTAAACTTACTTTCATGGAATTCTTTAATTTGTAAGGTAAAGGAACATGGAGCCTTTAAGACTAAGAAATATAGTAAAGAACTTGCTTGGTATTTGATAGTTTGAACGGATTGGTTAGTAGAGTGGTTCAATCATGTTGGAGGGATATTCATTTCGTAAAATGAACTAAATTAAGCAGCACTTCAAATTGTCTTGATTGGACTTCTCTATCTAATAGATATGCACTTGGGTGAGAGGGAGGTAAGCAAGATATAGTTTTATTGGGATAAGTCTTTGGTGCCGATGTGCATACAGTATCAATGTGTTCAATCTTACCTCATGCATTTTTAAGTGGATGGGACTATACAAATAGGCTTAGTTACAAATGATGCTTTAATCAAACAGTTTGGATGCAGAAGTCTTTTTTTCAATTATATTTTGGTGCAATATGGACCAATTTTCGGCTGTGCACATCCACATCAAAGATGCAACCATTTTGTTGTGGACAGTTAAACATCCATCCATATTTATTGTATGCATATGCGTAAAATCAAAGTCAGTCCCAGTTTCTTAGAACCAAGTATTAATCCTAATTTTTTATGGATCCAAAGTTGGCCCGGAGTTGTAGGGGTGGCCCCCTACCCGTAAGGTGGGGGTTCGTGTGACTGTTTTTCTCCTTTTATTTTTTTGTGTTTCTTTCTTCGATCTATCTATCGGTAGGTCAAAGGGCCGTTTCCTAACAGGCAAAAGGCGGTTGAGATCGCCAACCAGGCGTGCCCATCCATCTCTAACCATCATTTGAAATAGGATGGGTTCCATCATACATTCAATCATAGCCATCCAATCAATGGCTAAATAGTTCTAGCTGGATGGCTACGATTGAATGTACGATGAAACCCATCCTATTTCAAATGATCGGATCCGTTTCCCTGCAAATGTTATGATGGATCTAATTATCTTTGGCTTTTGGTAATTTATGCTAGTTTCTTTGATGTAAACAGACGGCTTTGAACTGTATAAATCACAGTTTAATGTCAATAATGATATATATATATATATGAGCTTACTCAAAATTTCACTTGGTGCACTCTTGATTAGCTTTCACGTAGGGATGTCAACGGTTTGAATCTAAGCATTTCCAAATTCGATTTATTTTTTTTCTAACCATGAGAGCAATGAAAGCACACAGGAAAGCTTTCATGGTAGAAAAATAGGAAAAAATTGCTCTCTAACCTGACGGCGAATTCGAAAAGCAAGTCTTGAATTTCTTTGTTGCCGCGGGCAACGTCGTTCAAGTTGTCTCCTCAAAATCTCCTTCATTGTTGCATTAATTTCATTAATACGATACAATGAACTTTTATATACAACTGAACCAATACCCTCGACAAATGGGTTGGAGTATGCTAGGTCTAAAATCATTCTTGGGAATGTGGACGATACCATTTACGACTAATTGGATATTGGCTAAACCGATTCTGATCAGTGTTTTACATATGTAAACTTATTCAGATATCCACCAAACTCGAATATTTATCACATTCGGGTGCAAAAAATCAATAGTACTCTCTTTGTAAAATGGTACCATCTTCGAAATGCCTTACACCAATTTGCCAAAACTCTCTCCACATCCAAAATTTCAATTCTTGACTCTTTTAGGCCATTTTTATTTTTTGCATAGGTGAACCGCCTGATGTTTCCGTGATAGATGCACACATTGTTCGAATGTCACAACATCTCAATAAAAAAGTGATTTGCATGAACATTTCTTAGACCTGATGAAATTCACATAAAAGAATTTGCTAACCTGGCTAAGTTGAATCCTAGAAAAGAAGATTCACATATCAAATGTGCATCTTCTAAAGTTCACAAGCCCTATGCAAACCTTTTAAAATTGAAAAAGTTCTAGCTCAACAGATTCACTCTATACATACGTGGCAGTCATATCATTCACACAAGCATCATGTGAACCTCTTTTAACTAAAAAAATGCTTAAAGTCAAGACGTACATTCACAAATATATGTTAGACCTTTGCAAATTTGTATTATGAATGTCTCTAAACTTTGATCATTTTTATTTGAACTTTGCAAGTTTGTGTCACCTATTTGTGGATGTCACGATTTTTGCGCACATAATATGCAAACCTCCTTTAACTAAAATTGCATAAGTCTAGACGTACGTTTGAAAGTGTGTGTTTTTATTTTCGTAAATATGTATTGTGAATGTCCTTATCTTCGCTTGTCATCTGATTCAAGTTCGGCTGGTTTGTGTCATTCATTTACGGTCGTTCCCTACCTTCACCCATATAACATTTGGACCTCCTTAACTAAAATCACATAAAGTCTAGATCCACAAAAATCAAACATTCGCACAAGTCCTATATTCGCAAGATTTATATGTAAGACAACTGCTAATTCAAAACAAATATAATTAAAATATGAATGTCCTTGCCTGTTGTATTGGCGCACCCTTGGAGGTAGCGCTAGTGTAAAATGTGTTCTATTGGCGCAAATATTGACTTGTGTCACAAAAAAGGCTTACCAATAAAACTTATTTTAACAACAAAAAAAAAGTCATGGGAAACCAAACCAGGGGCATTCGAATACAAGAGGAGGAGGCAGGATGGAGTTTGTTAGAGCAAACGTCTTCCTGTCACATAGCCTCATCACCCCCGAGATCTTCAACGTTGTCCATGATGCCCTCCGATCCAACGGCGCCCTCGTCACCCTCTGTTGCGACCTCTTCTGCAACTCCTCCAGCGACTGCCATGCCACCTACTCAAAAAACTTTTCACTGACACAAAAGTCGCATCAATGAAAACTGGTTTGCTGGTGCCAAAATTGCACCAGTCAAAGTCTTTTTCATTGGAAAATGTAAATTATGCTAGAAAAAGCTTTACTTGCAAAGCTTTTACTGGCGCAATTGTTGCCCCAGTAAAGGGTTTTATTGGTGCAAAGGTTGCACCAGTAAAACTATTATTTCTTGCAGTGAATGTCTTCCACACATTTGTGGATGACCTCCTGATGTTTGCGAGAAGACTTGCAAATATCCTATGTATATGCAAAACTTCTAAGCTCAGTTGCGAACATTTTGAATTTGCATATTCAACATGTATTCACAAATATTTTCATGACGATTTTTAGAATCTCTTCATCCTCGCTTGTTACATTTATGAACCATTGCACAAGCATTGAATGTGATGCTTTATATATATAAAAGCTTTGTTTCGTATATAAGGACTATTTTTTGCATAAAATTGGACTTCTTAGCTAGGGTTTTGTGATCCCCAACCCGTTTCTCTCGCCAAGTTTATTTAACGAGGTGTCATTTTTTTTGCCTTATCTGTGTCATGTGGCGACACATCATGTGAGTTTTTTAGCGTTCGACACATAATCAACTATAAGATATCCCGGTAAGCACAAATTTCACTCTTTGTAACAGTTAAATTAATTATTTTTTGAAATAGTGGCATGAATCAGTTATTTTGTAAAACATAACATAGTTCTCAAGTTATTTTCGCATATCTAATCACATACTCTATTTTTTTGTTTAATTAAATTTCATGTGAGTCTCTTTTGCCCATTTTTTTTCTTAATTTTGTATGCTTCATTCCTCAAATTTAGGTGTATATCTTGTTTTATAAAGATGACCAAGGAACAAATGTTTAAGTTATTTTTATATTTTTAATATTATATTTTGTTTCTTTTATATAATTAAAATTTATGTGAGTTTCCTTTGCCCTCCTATTTACCTCTATTATCTAATTTTTTTGTACAGAAAATTGTTCATCTGTTATTATACAGATGATGAGTGAAAAAACTGTCATTGGGACATCAACACCTATTGATGAATCAGAGAAAGATGTAAGATATGTAAATGTTACAAAAAGGTTATTTGAATTTGCTCTTTCTGTCATAAATCTTGTGAAATATATTAAAGTTGCTTTCTCTTGAATACTAGTTTTTTCAGAAATAATACCCATAAGTTGATGGTTCATGCTTTGAGGTACCGAAGAGGGTTGATACATCTATAGACAAGGAACATGCTCTATGGCCAAGAGCATGGGTTTTTGATATAATTCATAAAAAAATGCAGCAATAATAAGACGAAGTCAAGATTGTTGTGATCAAATAAGAAGACTCAACTATATTCACTAAAAAAGAAGGGTTTAGTAAGTAAAATTCTTGATGCAAAAAAGGTTGATGTGTTTGTATCTCCAATAATGTCTCTCGTCTAGGAAGCATCTAAAGAGGAGGATGTTAGTAAATAGTTAGCGGTTAAAAATTGTAAGGAGCTATTGACTTTGGATTCTTCGATAATTGCTAACCTACGGGTTCGACTGAAGGAAGCAGGAGAAGTAACCAAGAATGGGGTCCGATTATTTATCTGTGTCAAACCTGTGAGATCCAAACAAGCATTCAGAGCTGGGTATGATTTGTGAAATTTCATACCTCACCTTGGTCCAACCTAAGCTCCAACTAAAATATGTATTTTTTAATGTAAAATATATTAACAATTAGTATTTTAGGGGTCTTCTCTGAGTCTGGTTTACGTTATGATATGGGCCGCAGGTGTGGTTTTGCATTAGGTTGGTTCCAGGACCCAGTACCCGCACCATAAAATCGGATCTGAGTTCAGATCAAAACCCATCAAACCATGTGCCAATTTCTAGAGATTGAATGACACTGTTATGAATGGTAAAGTTGCTCCATTTAAGCCAACGAATCAAGGTTTTGAATCCCATCAACTAGTTGTTGACTATCAAAAAAATATAATTAAAAGAAAAAGTGGTAATGGCAGCAACAGTAGCTACAATAGTAATATATAACGGTAAAGAAAATTGTTAGAATTTTCTAGGCGGCTAGGCTACTGTCTTTTGCTTAGATAAAATACTATACATATTTATTACCATTAATTCAATGAATTAATTTTTAATAAATTTAATCTTGCTTCCTTTTGGTTCATAGATGTGTTTTACAAAATCACAAGTCTGCATGTGGTCGGCCACTGCTTTAATTATCATGGTTGGGGCACCTAAGGCTGGATGGTCACCAGTAGGGATGCATAACGAGCCGAGCTAGCTCAGGCTCAATTACCCATTTAAGTTTGGTTTGGAGCTCGTTCATGCCTTAAATGAGTTGAGCTTGTACATGGCTCTGAGCAAACGAGCCATGCTTCATCGGCTTACTAATAAGGCTCAGATAAAAGTATATATAGAGTATGCTTGCAAAATTAAACCAAGAAGTCATTTTTTGCATAACGGGTAGGGGATCAAATCTCACCTTTTCAAAACTCTTTACGTTTTTTTAGAAAACCATTCAAGCTGGGCTCGGCTCAAGCTCAGAAGCAAGCTGAGTCTCGAAACTTGAGCCAAGTCTCAGAACTTGAGCTGAGCTTGGATAGGGGCATTTTGAAATGAGTTGAGTTCGAATAGCCCAGGCTCGGCTCAAACCTGGCTCATGTGCATCCCTAGTCATGTGCTTAACCTAGAGTTTTACCTTGCAAGAAAGCGAGTTCATTAAGTGACCCATTAAGCGAATCCATTATCAGCATATGAGTACTACTAATATTTCATAATAGTGTATAATTAAGAAGCATGGAAAGATTTTTAATTGACCTCTTGCGACAGCCAAACCTTCAGCTCACTTCATAGTATATGATCCGGACCGCCATGTATAGCTTGTTTTCAGTGTTTTTGATTACCCAAAGCTACGTTAAGGGGGCCTTGGGTTCTAAGCCCATGACAGTATGATTCATGTTTAAAAAAAGAAAATTAGCACTTTTGATATTTTTTCAGGGAAAAAAAGATACAAAAGAGCTCAATTCAAAGCTTTCTTATGTACAAGTTTGTATGTTACTATGAGCATGTTTTACTTAATTAGAACCCATTAAGGGTTATCTTTTGTCAGGGGTGTCCTTGAGGAGGAGGACCAGCACCTGCTGCTGCTGCTATGTTTTTTTTTCAGACAGAGAAAGCTGGGTTTAGGCAGACCCCGATCAGTTATAAAACTATACCATTGGGATTAGAACTTGCAACGTCCCAACACAAGGTGGTGTGCACTAACTGCTCCTGACAGACAAGCGGTGCCTCAGTTGGTACAGCTGCTGCTACTTAGAGACACTAACAATGCATCCTCGACCTCCCTAAACGCATTCCCGCGCACAAGTGACATGGCATAGTCGATGAGCGCGGCATCACAAGGGAATGTAAGTGCACCATCGATGCTAAAACCAAACTCTTCCTCTGCCATGTTCAGCAATTCCAGGAAGACGGGCAGTGGAGGTAAGCAAGGGGAACCATGAACCTTTTACCATCGGCCGCATACACAGCAAAATGGCCCTTGTTTGCAATTGCGGCCACTTTGCCACTAGTGTGGCTGTCTTCAACAACACCATCTGAGATCCTTCTCCTCCCTCTTGCAGCCATCTTCTGCCACTTCCTGACAATCTCTACTACCCTCTTTGCCTTGACCATTCTTTGCAAGATGAGTTGTAGGAGACTATAGGAATGTAGAGGTGACTTGAGAGTCTTTCTTATACTTATAATTTTGGGTGTCCTGTATATAGAAGATAATAGATTGGCATATCTTCGTAGTCTTGGGTAGATGGGATCTGAGATGCACGTGATGTGGGGCCTATAAGACGTAAGCAAGGAAGATGGGCGTGCTGGTAGTTAGCATAACATTGAAATAGATACCATGACTGGGGACCAACATATGCAAGAAAAGCCAGTCAAGCCAACAATTAAGTGTAAGAACAACAAATTTCAGAAACTGTGGGTGGTGGGGAGTTCGTTGAGACCCAGGTGGAACCAGATATGGACCAAATTTTTGGGTTTGGTATCGGGTCCTAATTTGGGTTTAATAGGGTCTACTATTAGAAAAACTATACCTGAATCCGATAAGAACTACATGAACCAAACCTGGACCATACCCTGTAAAACCATATTTTCTTATCATTTTTACATTGAAAATTTGCGGGTCTTAATCGAAACTCAGGACTGGTCCAGGTCTGGTATAAAATTTCACAAACTATACTCAGGTCCATATATTAATTAATCGGACCTTTGAGTCCAGACCCAGGTCTTAATCAGGTTTTTTTTATTTATCACCATACTCGGATCCTATAGGGTTTGGTTCAGGTCAGGTTCATGTAAACCTCACCCATTGACACCCCTAGGAAGGATGACTTTTGCTATCTCCTGTTGGATTGGTGCTACTATTTTTCTAGCTCTCCAAGAACAAAAAATAGATGTTCTAGGATGCAAGTGGGCAAGAAAGCTTTCCATATCTTTTCACGTATCTATGGGGGAGTTTGATTGCACGGACACAACTGCTTAGAATAGTCATATGTGGACACTGGTGGCCGAGTGCAGAGGTGTTCTGGACAAGTCGCGTTTTTGTTCCAATTGTTCCACTCTCTTTTATCTTTTATCTTTTTTTTGTCTCAAGTGTCTCGAACACCACTCCTCCCCTTACGAAAAGTTAGCCATGTTTAAGGCATGAACCTGCGTCTTCTTGTTGAAGTTGAGGTTGAGTTATGCTTCACTCCTCTCCCCATCTTCATACCCCTCTTAAATCTTATGTTGCAAGTTGTTTTGATCAAATCTGACCTTATAGATAGATTCAACATGGACTATTTAATAAGAATCGACCCTTCAATCAAATTCTTTTGATGAAAATTTATGTTTTGTTCACCATTGATTTTTGAATTGCCAAAAAAATTGGCATGCAAGTTGGATTGCTACCATTTAAATGTTGATCTTCACAAAAATGAATGATGTAGATTACATTCATGGAGTTTGATTTGATCAAAACAACTTGAAAGGATATGATGATAGGGATGACAAATGGGATGAGTAGAACCGATTTGACCAACATCATCACCTTACCATAGCACCAAGCAATGGTAGGACCTAAACCTTTTTCCACTTTCCATGCTTGAACCCTCATCATGCTAACACCACCAAGTCTGATTGTTTTCAGTATTGTTGTGAATCAACTTATTCTTATTGTATCGGTAAAGAATGGATACAAAATGAGTTGGTTGGGCTTATTTTTTTTAATAATATAAAAATGATTTAAAATATTTTTAATAATTTTATATTGTTTTAATATTTTTTGCTGACATGTGTCATCTTCTGATTAAAAGTTAGCCAATTCAAAATCAAAATCGATTGATTCCTGAAATCATTTTGGCAATAGATTCAGGATTTGAAACGGTTCTGACAATATTGCGGAGGCCTCATAGTGACACCAAGAAATGGCCATCTTGTATTGCTATAAGCTTGCTCATAACACTGAGGTCTATACGTGGGTCACACGTAACACTAAGATTAATGGGTCAGACTAGGTCAAGTCTTTCAGGGATAGAAACCTATGCTTCTTGTAATGAACTTTGTGGGGGTTAGGGCACTCGTCTAGGTCCTGCATTTGGTCGACTTAGGGAAATCATAGGGATGGCAGTGGATCAGGGCAGGGGTAGGTGACAAGGTCTCCACCTCTGCTCCGTCTCAAAATCCTTTCCTCCATCCCCACACAGGTTTTGATTTTAACATTCATCCCCCTTTCATGTCCTCTATTCCCTATCCAAACGGTGCGAGGTGGGGTGGGGCCCCATTTTCCCTTAGTCCATTGCCATCCCTAAAGAAGGATTGAGGACAGGGTAAGCTAAGGATCAGGATGGGGATGAGGTAGGGTGGGGGAAAGCATAAGTTTATCTTTGCCTTCATCCCCGCACGGGTTTTTGATTTGAACCTCCATCCCCGCACGGGTTTTGATTTTAACCTCCATTTTCGTCTCATGTCCTCCATGCCGAGTCCAAATGGGGCGAGGTAGAGCGGGGCCCCATTTCCCCCTAGTCCACTGCCATCCCTAGGAAAACACATCCAAAGATAAGGGGTTAGAATTTTGGCTACATATTAATGGATTATAACCTGGATTAAGGTCCAGCGTGCTTGGGTATGATCCAAAATTAATATAGAAACTTTTTAAATTCAGGACATGCTTGGTTGCATATGCTTTTGGAGATTGTCTTCCTCCACTGAGGTCCATATGGATCTTAACAGCCATGGGTCCAGGTTAATCATCATAATAAGATCCAACCAATTCAAGTTTTAAATGGCCCTGAAAATTTTGCCCAAAATTAAATGGATCTCAACAATGAGTTTTTCCTCAGGATTGAGAGAATGAAAAAAAAAGAAGAGTTTAGAAAGTTGAAACATGGAAGTATGAGTGTGGTGGCCTACATCGCCAAGTTTAATTCATTGTCCAGATTCGCTAAGGTTTAGTATCTATAGAGAAGCATAAATACAAGCTCTAAGAGCGTGCACAAAAGCTCAAGATTTTGATAATGGGGGGATTGCTGCAAATTCAGAAGTTCACCAGATTGGTAGAGATGGCATCTCGTTATGAGTTTTGGGATGCTCGGACAACAAAGTCAAAGACAGAGGAGAAACCAAAGCAACTACAATAGAGACAATTCAGTTCATTGTTTCATGGTTTCTTCAAAAATAGGAAAAATAATGGCAGATTTTCAAAGGCGCATGAAAGAAGCAGTGGGGGAAACAACAATAAGCAACAGGGGAAGAAGCCTGAATAATAAAAAGTCAAGAAGCCCTAGTACCAAGGGCCACCTTTTACGAGCAATAATAATTGTAGGACTTGTGGCTTCAAGCATGAAGGCCATTGTGATGAAAAGAATATCAAGTGCTATAATTGCGGACAAACATGATACATCGCGAGAATGTTCCCCAAGCCAGTGCAAGGAGATGGAGTAAAACCCATAGACAAACCAGTTGCTATAGGCCGAGTTTATGCGACAACTTTGCAAGAAGCTCTAACTAATCCAAAAGTTGTAGAAGGTACACTTTTGATTTCTGGTGTTAGTGCTCATGTTCATTTTTACTCGGGTACTACACATAGCTTCAGTACCCCTACCTTTGCATCACTATTACTTGTTCTACCTACATCTCTAAACATAAAATATCCAGTAGACACACCAGTAGAAAAAACCATTTATGTAGATAAGGTTACCAAAGGACGCATTATACAAATCAAACAAATTGAAGAACGTTTTTTGTCAGTGGAGATCCTCATATTGGAATTTAAGTGAGTGGATATTATTTTTAGCATAGATTGGTTATCTAACTAGCATGCGATGATCAATTGTCAAAGAAAAAGCATCAGTTTTTAATACTCTGAAGCCCTAATATTCACCTTTTAGGGTGTTAAAAAACTAGCAAAACTGATAATTATTTCATGTCTTCAAGCCAACTGTTACCCTCAGATGGGTTGTCTTAGGTATTTGGCTTATATGAAGAAAGAAGTTGGTGATAACCTTTCAGTCATGGAGGTAGATATTCCCCACAACAAAGCAGTGGATTAGCGACGTCATATGTATGTCGCTAATCCGTCACTAACCGACTTAGCGACGGATAGATGACATCACGAATTTTTTGATGCTAACTGGCGGTGGAAAAATTCCGTCGCTAATTGCGACGGAATAACGAACAACGGATTCCGTCGCAAATCCGCCGATACTAAACGACGACCTCGGATTAGCGACGGATGTAAATCCGTCGCTACGCCATCGCTAAATTATATGTATAGCGATGGATATATCCATTGCTAATCCATCGCAAACTTGAAAAAAAAATTAAAAAAAAAATTATTTGAAAATTAAATATCAAGAACGCTACAATTTATATTTCCTATACAATTTATATTTCCTATAAATAAAAAGCAAAGTACACATAAAATTTCATATAAAAGAAATCTACAACAATTAATCGTTCCACTTTAAAATTGACAAGTTTAATTATTTATAATTCAACAATTACAATTTCGAAACAAAAAAAATAGAACTTCTTCAACACATTAATCTAATCATCACCAAGATTTTATGCGTCTTCTTGTTCATTGCCTTAATCTGTCCCTTCAGCTCCGCTACGCTGATTATCGCTAGCAGCCTACACAAGAAAAGAACAGTCAGTATTGATAAACAAAATATATTGAAATAAATTATACAGTATATGTGATTCTATCATGTGCTCATATGTGTTCTAAGGCAGTAAAAAAACTCTATATGTGATTCTATCATGCTCATATGTGCTCTAAGGCAGGCAAAAAACTCTATATGTGATTCTATCATGAATGATGTGTTCTAAGGCAGTAAAAAAACTCTATATGTGATTATATCATGTTCATATGTGTTCTAAGGCAGCTAGAAAAACTCTATATGTGATTCTACCATGCTCATATGTGCTCTAAGGCAAGCAAAAAGCTATATATGTGATTCAATCATGCTCATATGTGTTCTAAGGCAGTCAAAAAATTGAATATGTAATTATAGCATGCTCATATGTGTTCTAAAGCAGTCAGAAAAACTCTATATGTGATTCTATCATGCTCATATGTGCTCTAAGGCAGGCAAAGCAAAAAACTTTATATGTGATTCTATCATGAATGATATGTGTTCTAAGACAGTAAAAAAACTATATATGTGATTCTAGCATGCTCATATGTGTTTTACGACAGTAAAAAAACTGAATGTGTGATTATAGCATGCTCATATGTGTTCTAAGGCAGTTAAAAAACTGAATACGTGATTATAGCATGCTCATATGTGTTCTAAGGCAGTCAAAAAAACTTTATATGTGATTCTATCATGCGCATATGTGCTCTAAGGCAAGCAAAAAACTTTATATGTGATTATAGCATGCTCATATGTGCTCTAAGGCAGGCAAAAAACTCTATATGTGATTCTACTATGCTCATATGTGCTCTAAGGTAGGCAAAAAGTTATATATGTGATTCGATCATGCTCATATGTGTTCTAAGGCAGTCAAAAAACTGAATATGTGATTATAGCATGCTCATATGTGTTCTAAGGCAGTCAGAAAAACTCTATATGTGATTCTACCATGCTCATATGTGCTCTAAGACAAACAAAAAGTTATATATGTGATTCAATCATGCTCATATGTGTCCTACAACAGTCAAAAAACTGAATATGTGATTATAGCATGCTCATATGTGTTCTAAGACAGTCAATAAAAACTGAATATGTTAAGGCAATCAAAGTTACATGAAATCTAACGACATGCAATATATTGCATGAAACTTTCATACCTGAGAGGGACCTGCAATCGAAGTTCCCCTGTTCAGCAAAAAACTGTTGAACTCAGCTCGGAGAACGTCAGCGACAGTTTCATGGAAGCAGTCACGCATTGTGTCCTTAACGATCTGGCGTACATCTTCACCGGAAAGAATAGGCTGCTGCTTGGAGTTTGTGGTGGCGAAAGAAGTAAGTGAGTCGTAACTGGAAGAAGCAATAACAGGTGAAGTATTCATATTACTCCTAAACCCGAACACACGACCCTTTTTAAGTTCACCTGCTGCAGTCAACCATGCTGCAGGATCAAATGATGGATGTTGAGTAGCGTCATCGCCATATCGCTCTACCATCTGTTGCTCGTATGCCTCCTACAAAATAATGTTTAAAGTATGCATTAATAATTAATGATAACATTATGATAACTTGCATATTGCAATAATTATTAATAGAATAAATACATACCGTTGTCGTTCTCGCCTTCTCTGATACGAAATCTCCCGTTGTCTTTCGTTTATGTGTTTCAACAAACACATCCTTATATGGTATAATGCCTCCTTTTTCTGCTTCCTGTGAAGTTAAATGATAAAAGATTTAGTTAACAAGTTTGCAAAAATACTTATAAAATTAATATTATATATTGATGAGTTACCATTTTCTTCAGGTGCCTCTCAAATGTCTTAAATTCACCTATGTGTAGATGGGCTTCGGACATTTTCGTTCGATTTTGTGCAGCCTTTGCAGAGCGATTTCGAAATGCATCCCTCGCCCATTTATCGCACATTCCATCCCAATAATCTCTCCTGATAGTAATAGGGTCATGGCCCTTCCACTGTAGTGGATCATCTATTCTGCCAAATGCTTTTTTTGCTGCAGTCTTCATATTGTGCAGCATGTCTGCAAATCGATTGGCAGCCACCTTCTGTCACACCTTCCTTGCATCATTTTCCTCCACCGCAGTTGCGAAGCGATTCGAAGCCTATAAATATTTTCAGAAAGTTAGTAGACATGACTAAAAAAAATTTAAATAGGAAACACATTAACTATCAGAAACAACTATATACCGTGAATGAGGACCACAATCTATCTATCACGTCTTTTGGATACTCTTTCCATTGAGCGACTGGTCCTGGTAGATGTTGAAGAAGTGAATTTCTAATCTCGCGTACTACTTCTTGTGGCTCAAACCTCGTGCTACACATGAATTGGTACACAGTAAATATCAATATAAAATATTTATAAGATATGCAATAATTGAAAACAAAATACTTACGGTCGATTATCGATATACACTATTCGAATGAGTCTTCTTGTGCCAGCCTGAGAAGACCTTGTTTCCTGTGTTAGCTCCTGACTTGTGTGATCAACTGGTATAGGTGGGTCGTGTACAGGCGCAACATCATCGGTAAAAAAATACATTAGAAATTCTCATAATGCGTATTTCAACTAATCAAGCATCCAATTAGTTAAATGATATACCTATCACAGGAGCCCGTGAAGATGAAGGTTGGGTCTGGCTACTACTGGATGAGCGACCACTGTAACCTCAACGAACCATATTCTAACAAATAACATGTCATACAATACATTCAAATAATTTTCATCAAGTATTACAATACATTAAAATCATTCGCATCAAGTATTGCAATACATTCAAATAATTCACAACAAGTATTACAATACATTCAAATAATTCAAATCATTCACATCAAGTATTACAATAATTCAAGTCATTCACATCAAGTATTACAATAATTCAAGTCATTCACATCAAGTATGACAATACATTCAAGTCATTCACATCAAGTAATTGCAATGCATTCAAATCATTCATATCAGGTACTGCAATGCATTCAAATCATTCACATCATGCATTACAATGCATTCAAATCATTTGCATCAAGTATTACAATACATTACAATACATTCAAATCATTCACATCAAGTATTACAATACATTCGAATAAAGCCATTCATTCACATCAAGTATTGCAATGCATTCAAATAATTCATATCAGGTACTGCAATGCATTCAAATCATTCACATCAAGCATTGTAATGCATTCAAATTATTCGCATCAAGTATTACAATGCATTCAAATAATTAAAATCATTCGTATCAAGTATTACAATATATTCAAATAATTCAAATCATTTATATCAAGTATTGCAATACAACTCATTCATTCGCATCAAGTATTATAATACATTTAAATAATTCAAATCATTCATTGCAATGCATTCAAATCATTTACATCAAGTATTACAATACATTTAAATAAAGCCATTCATTCACATCAAGTATTGCAATAGAACTCATTCATTCTCATCAAGTATTACAATACATTCAAATCATTCAAATCATTCAAATCATTCATATCAAGTATTGCAATGCATTCAAATAGAGGTTTGTATTACAAGATTTTGCTCACTAGCTTGAGAATTCTTCCTCGTCACTTGTTTGACTTTCATATTCTTCTTCTTCTTCTTCTTCTTTTTCTTCTTCTTCTTTTTCTTCTTCTTCTTTTTCTTCTTCATTGTTTACCCATCCACTTGGTATATCATTTGGATCACATTCTTCTATGAATGTTTCATCGACCAATGGAGATATGACATGCATATCATGCGCAACATCGTGACCATAAGTGAAGTCATAGATATCATCTGATTGATAATAATCTCTGTCTTCCGCTAACTTGTCTTCATGTAACTGATCATACTCAGGGTATAGTTTGAACTTCACCTTGCAAAGTGCTCACCATTTATTTCTATCTGACTTTTTTATACTCGGATATGAAGTATAATAAACTTGTTGAGCTTGCGAGGCTAATATGAATGGTTCATATGTTCCAAACCTGGATTTATGATTCACCTCCACAATGCCTGAAGCTTTGTCGAGTCTTGTTGCAGTTGGATCAAACCAATGACACTTGAATAAAGTTACCCTGTTATTTATGCCTAAGTAAGTCAACTCCATTATTTCCTCTATAACACCATAGTAATCATGTTCATTTTCACCGTAGCTGCTACCCTTGACACACACGCCACTATTCACCATTGATTTTTTTATACCATAATCTTTTGTATGGAATCGATAACCATTTACGATGTACTCGTTGTATCTTTGCACAACTTTGGTTGGACCATTTTCTAAATCACATATTCCTTGATCTTTAACATCACCATGGCAGACCTACGCACAAACATAAACAATGATTGTGATCACGACCAATTAAGTAACTTAGTGTTGTTTAAAAGTACAAAATTTATGTTAGCTTCTTTACCAACTGTTTCAGCCACTCCACAAACTTAGTTTCACGTTCTTTTTGTACTTCTGCATCAGTGAGATGTGAAACTTCTCTTCGCAACTCCAGATCAAATCATCTGCAAACCACAAATACTTATATTACCAAGCCATGTATCCATGTATAGAACATAAAAGGATTTATAATTGTGTTGCGTCTACATATACTTACTTGATGTATGGGTCGATCATTGAGCAATTAAAAAGAATATAGATGTGTGTTGTGTCTTGCTCTCTATTTGTCAAGAACCTTGATCGGCAACTACCAAATGCATGCCCAAGTGGTTGAAATATCGACAGCTTGTCAGCTACAGTTACTTGTTATCCATCATCGTTACGGGGCGGGCATGTGTAACGTGTTGGAATGTGAGGTTCAAAGTACATAGATGTAAAATTTGAAATCTCTTCTAAAGTGTACGCCTCACAAATAGAGCCTTCTACTCTTGCTTTATTACGAACCTTTTTTTTGAGGTCGAACATGCATCTGGCAAAAATATACATTTCAAATTTTAAATATCTGTCATTAAAGAGACAAATAAAAAAAAATATATACCTTTTAAATGGGTACATCCATCGATATTGGACAGGGCCACCAACCCTTAGTTCATATGGCAAATGTATGATCAAATGTTCCATAACATCGAAAAATGATGGCAGAAATATCTTTTCTAGCAGACAAACAGTGGTGATGACAGAGTCTTCGAGATTCTTTACATTTTATACTACGACCTCTGATGCGCACAATGTTCTGAAAAATCCACTCAACTCAGACAATACCCCCCATATAGGTTTGTCTAATATATCATGGAATGCTAGGGGTATCAATTGTTGCATAAAGATATGATAATCATGGCTCTTTAACCCATATAACTGTCCATCGCCAATCTTCACAGCCCGAGCAATGTTAGAGACATATCCATCTAGAAATCGCAATTGTCTCAACCATTGACATACATGTTTTATTTGATCAGGTTCAAGCACGTACTTTGCCTTTGGTTTCAGTACTTTGCCATTATACTCTTTGAGTTCCAATTTTGGTCTTTTACATATTACTTTTAAATCCATACGGGCCTTTGAATTATCCTTCGTTTTCCCTTTAACATTCATTACTGTATTGAACACATTATCAAACACATTTTTCTCCACATGCATCACATCCAAATTATGTCATATCAATAAAGTCGGTCTATACGGTAGTTCCCAAAAAATAGATTTCTTCGTCCAATTGTGATCCTTCCCAAATCCACGGAAGGGTGTAAGACTGCGGGCATCTGTTAATACATCTGGAAAGTATCGCAATCTTCTTAGAATCTCCAGACAGTCTTGTGGATGGACCTTCCATTTCAGTTGTGTCTGCTTTAAACACATTCTTTTGTCGTCGGAATGGATGGTTGCTGGGTAGAAATCGACGATGACACTCAAACCAGCAAGGCTTCCTTTCATGCATCAATCTAAAAGCTTTGGAGTCCTCCATGCAGTACGGACATGCCAACCTCCCATGTGTGCTCCAACCAGATAACATATCATATGCAGGGAAGTCACTGATTGTCCATAGAACAACGTCCTTCATGTTGAAATTTTGTTTTTTGTGGGCATCATATGTGGTAACACCATCATCCCACAGTACTTTTAGTTCATCAATCAATGGCCTTAAATATACATCAAGATTTTGGCCAAGTAAGGTCGGACCAGGGATCAACAGAGACAAGAAAAGATTTGGACGTTTCATGCACAAGCTTGGTGGAAGGTTGTATGGAGTTACAAATACTGGCCAATATGAGTATGGAGTTGATCTACCCCCAAATGGATTAAATCCATCTGTACATAGACCGAGTCTAACATTTCGCACTTCCATTGTGAAGTTCTGATGAGTACGATCAAAGTGCTTTCAAGCTTCAGCGTCAACAGGATGCGTGATCTTGTTTTCATCGTCTCAAACTTTATTTGCATGCCATCTCATGTGTTTATTTGTCCTTGAAGACATATACAATCGCTGTAATCTGGGAGTGATAGGAAAGTAGCAGAGCGACTTGTATGAAACTTCCTTTAATCTCGTGCTATCATTGCCTCTTGTCTTTGGCTTGAACCGAGGATGCCCACATGACGGGCATGATATATTGTTTTCCTGCTCCTTGAAATACAACATGCAGTGATTTGGACAAGCATCAATCTTTTTGTAACCCATACCTAGAGCATTAACCATAACTTTTGTACGATAGAAATTTTGTGGCAATTTCTCATCTTTGGGCAACATATTCTTCAAAATCATGCACAAACAGTCAAAACATGATTAACTCAAATTATACTCGGACTTCAAATTCATTAGTTGAAGAACTGTAGACAAGATAGTGTGACTCTCGCAACCGTTCCAAAGTGGCTCGTCAGCATCTCTAAGTAAATCATAAAATCTACTAGCTGCATCGTTTGGTGATTCTTTATTTACGAAAGTTTTTACATCAGTAGAACTCATAGCAGAACCCTGTTCTGTTCGTGCGGCATCAAATATCAAATCCATATATGGATTATTGTACACCATATTCATCCGTGCATCAAAATTGTTTCTAAATTCTTCTCCATGAAACGTCCAGTTCTGATAATCACTCACAAAACCCTTCCTGTATAGGTGATGTCTAACGCCATGAGGTTCTACAAATCGATTATTCTTACAAATCTTGCAGGGACACCTAATCCGACCTGTGGGATCCACTGTACTAACACTTGCCGTTGTAAATTCAATAAAACTTTCAACACCATCCATATATTCATGCGATAACTCATTGTCCACTATCCTACGGTACATCCATTCACGGTTTGCAGTCATTTTCTTATGATGTTACGAATAATAACCTAACGAATTAAAAGAGAACCATCATAATGCTATGATGAAGAAAATATCAAATTTATCATGCAATATATGATGTCATACAATAACAAGAATTATGATGCATGCATTAATAACTTAATATTTTCATGTGCAAACTATTAATGACACGATACAATCATTTGAAACATGCTTTTATTATACAATTTCACATTAAAAACACATTAAATTGAAAGTAACTACATGCAAGCATAAATACAATTACATCAAACGTTGCAATACATCGCAATCATTCATATTAAACAAATGATAAACATGTACATGCAACAAACACACTTCAATATTCCACTAACTACTACCATGCCTAGCATGGACTCCGTACTCCAAAAATAAGAACACTTTCATATTCATACATTAAAAGCATGCTCAGCATGATCTCAGAACTCCAACAAAGCAACCTTAAATATCAACAACTAAGTGAATGTGTGAAAAATAAAGTGTTACATCTAATAAATTAAATAACATGTGATACGCTTGCATCACTTACTCACCACGGGTATTTACCCGATTTGCATTGTTTTTTTCACTTACCACGGGTGGCTGAGCACAAGCAGATTTCGTCGAGAAATATGCAAAAAACAATGTTTTAAAATGAAGTCACAAAAAAAAAAAACCGAGGCAAAATAAAACATTTTGCATAGGCCTTGAGAAGGCCAGTACCCAATGACCTACCGAAACCGCATGGGATCGACCCCCTACAGGAACACAGGGGGTCGACCCCCTGACAAAAACCGCAGGGGGTTGAGCCCTGCGTTTCGGTAGGGGAGTCGACCCCCCGCCGGAACATAGGGGGTTAACCCCCTGCCTTTTTGGCAGGGGGTCGGGGTTGATCCGCTGCCTGTTCCGGCAGGGAGTTAACCCCCTGCCTTTCCGGCAACGGGTTAACACCCTGCCTTTCCAACCCCTTGCCGGAACAGGGGTCGACCCATGCATGTTCCGACAGGGGGTTAACACCGTGCCTTTCCGGCAAGGGGTTAATCCCCTGCCTTTCCAGGCAGGGGGTTAACCCACCCTGTGCTGAAAAGGCAGGGGGTTAACCCCTGCCTGTTCCGGCAAGGGGTTAGCCGCCGTGCCGGAAAGGCATGGGGGTTAACCCTTAACTCTCTGCCTGTACAGGCAGGGGGTTAACCCTCTGCCTTTCTTCGGGCTAACGTCAGAAGCGGGCGTACCTTTCTTCGGGCGAACGGCGGAAGCCGCGACAGCGGGCGAACGACAAACGCCGGGAGCAACCGAACGACGAGCGGCGGGAGCGGGCGAACGGCGGGAGCAGAAGCAAGGAAAGAAGAAAAGGAAAAGAGGTTTGGGATTAGGTATATCGATAATTAGCGACAGATTAGCGATGGATTAATTCTGTCGCTACTCCGTCGTACACGAAATTTACGAACATAGCGACGAAATAAATTCCGTCACCCATTCCGCTGCAATATAGCGACGGAAATTTGTCAGTCGCAAATCCGTCGCTAATGAGCGACGGATTTGGCGGGGGGATACATTCTGTCGCTATTTTCGTAAATTTTATTAATTATAGCGACGGATATATTTCTCTCATTAATCCGTCGCTAATTAGCGACGGAATTATTCTGTCGCTAATTAGCGACAGAATTATTTCATCGCTAAATTCCGTTGCTAATCACCTATTTTCTTGTAGTAATTGTGCAAGAAATTATAAATGCGTTTCCAGAAGAACTTCCACCATATAGGGAAGTCGAGTTTCAGATCGATCTAGCTCTTGACATGACACCCATCGCTATTGAACCTTATAAGATGGGGCGTGCAGAGCTTAAAAAACTCAAAGATCAGTTGTAGGAGTTATTGGATGTTGGATTTATCCGACCAACGATGTTACCTTGGGGCACACCGATCTTGTTTATGAAAAAAAAGATGGGTCACTGCACATGTGCATCGACTACAAGAAATTGAATACAGTGATAGTAAAGAACAAGCATCCACTGCCAAGAATAGATAATTTATTTGATCAACTCTAAGGGGGCAGCCCATTTTCCTAAGTTGGATCTATGCTCAGGGTATCACTGGTTTTAAATTTAGGAGGAGAACATGGCTAAGATAACTTTTTACTCAAGATCTGGGCATTATGAATTTCTGGTCATGCCCTTTCGGTCTAACAAATGCCCCAGTTGCATTCATAGATTTAATGAATCAGATGTTCAAGTCATTTTTGGACAAGTTCATAGTGATATTCATCGATGATATTCTCATCTATTTAGCCAATAAAAAACATCATGCAAAATACTTGAGAATAGTTTTACAAATACTTAGAGAACATAAGCTATATGCTAAGTTCTCTAAGTGTGCGTTCTGGCTAGATCAAGTCTCATTTTTGGGACATACCATCAGTAAAAACGAAGTGATGGTGGACACAACAAAAGTGAAAGTAGTGATCAATTGGTCTACACCCAAGAATGCCACAAAAATTTGAAGTTTCTTGATATTAGTTGAGGCGCTTTGTTGAAGGATTTTCAATATTAGCAACTCTAATGACCAATCTAACAAAAAAGGATGCGAAGTTTGAGTGGAACGAGAAGTGTGAGCAAAGTTTTTAAGAAATTAAGAAGCGATTAACCACTGCAAACATTGTTAGTTCTACTTTCTTTTACTCACAGTTTTATTGTTTATAGTGATACATCACATAAGGGATTGAATTGTATCTTGATGCAGCATAGTTGGGTTATCACATACGCATCTCAACAATTAAAGGTGCACAAAATAAATTACTCAACTCAAGATCTAGAGTTAGCAATGGTAGTGTATGTACTCAAAATATGAAGACACTACTTATATGAAGAACAATTTGAGGTTCATATTGACCATTAAAGTTTAAAATATTTGTTCTCCTAAAACAAATTGAATAAATGGAAGAGGTGATAGCTTGAGCTACTCAAATATTATAATTTTGAATTAAAGTATCATATAAAAAAATAATATAGTGGTTGATGTACTTAGTTGAAAAGCAAAGTCAGCCACGAGACTATTTGTATCAAACCTGCTTGTCAGCATTGTGGAGCAAAAAGCAAAAGTGTAATGCCTACCAGGTCGAATGATGTTTGTCCAGACGACCTTAGGGTCTGAAATTTTGGATAAAATCAATGAGAAGCAACCCTTTGATCAAGAATTAGGAATCATATCAACAATATCTAAAGAAGAGGTTCTAGATTTCACAATGGATGACCAAGGTATTCTGATATTTCGAGATCGAGTATGTATTCCTAAGGACAAGAAACTGAAGAAACAACTTGTTGATGAAGCACATCATTCCAGGTACTTCATTCACCATGATAGTATAAAAATGTACAAGGACTTGAAAGACAACTTCTAGTGGAATGGAATGAAGAGCGATATTGCTGATTTTGTCAGTAGATGCCTTGTATATCAGCAAGTAAAGATCGAGCATCAGAGACCGGTTGGATTCTTACAACCACTACCAATTATAGTATAGAAGTGGATGAATATAATAATGAATTTTGTTATAGGATTTTCTAAGACAAAGGACGGATTGAATGCAATTTGGGCGATTATCGATAGATTGAAAAAGTCTGTGTATTTTCTTGCGTGCAAAACAATGTGTTCCTTCGAGTAGTTGACTCGTCCTTTTATTAGGGAGATAGTGAGATACAGACGCCATTGTATTCGACAAAGATTTGAAATTCACCTCCAAATTTTGGCAAAGCTTTAAAGAAGCAATGGGGATTCAATTGAAGATGAGTACAACCTTTCATCCTTCGATAGATAGACAATAAAAAAGGATCATGCAAAGGCTGAGTATATATTGTGAGCTTGTGCACTAGAGCATCATGACTCTTGGCACAAGATTCTGTCATTAATAGAATTTGCTTATAACAACAATTTTCAGCCTAGCATTGTTATGACTCCCTACGAAGCTTTATATGGAAGATATTGTAGAACACCTCTGTGTTGAGACTAAGTAGGTGAAAGAAAAACCTTAGGGCCTGAATTGGTTCGATAAATGGAAGAGTAGATCAAATCCATATGTTAAATACTCCTAACAGCTCAAAGTTATCAAAAAAGTTATGTAGATAAGAGGCGATGTGAGTTAGAGTTTGAGCAATGTGACCACATTTCCTTGAAGATATCACATTTTAAAGGGGTACTAAGGTTCGAAAAGAAAGAAAAAATAAGTCCAAGATATATTGGACCCTTCAAACTTTTGAAAAATATAGGGTCTACAACCTATTGGTTGGCATTACCCCTATCATTGTTTAGGATGCATAATGTATTTCATGTATCCATGTTAAGGAAGTACGTGACAGATCCTTCGCACATATTGGATACAGTCGAATCAGTGTTGGATTTCCAAGAAGACTTACGTATTAATGAAGAACCAATTGAGATCTTAGAATTCAAAGCGTATAAACTGAGAAAGAAGGTTGTTCCAATGGTTCTTGTAAGATGGAAGCATCACAACAAGAATGAAGCTATGTGGGAGAGTGAGGTAGACATTCACGTATAATTTTTCTATTTATTTTTTAGTAAGATTCAAGATGAATCGTCTTTTAAGGGAGGTAAAATTGTAATGTCGCCCAAGTGTGTTACACTCACCTGGAGCGGTTATAGGAGGAGAGGGTCGTTACCCCCTCTTCCTCTCTCACGAATGGAAAGTAGGGAGAAGGATAGTAGCAATGTATCTCTAAGGGGGGGTGATGAGCATTGCTCTTCACAATGCTCCTCACCCATGGCTATAAAAAGCCATGGGTCCCTTCTCTCCCCTATCAATTTCGGCAAAGTGGGGAGAGAGAAAGGAGACACCCAAAGAGGAAACAATGATTGAGAGGGAAGCGGACAAGAGAAGAATGTGCAGCGACAATAAAGAACGCCACCGTCGGCCAAGTAAACACCTCTTCCCCATTTCTTTGAAAAAAAAAGGGTGCCAGCAACCGCGTGGTTGCCATCGAATTATAGAGCCGCAAGGATAGGGAGGATCATGTCCCTGTCGCTCAGAGCAATGGTGAAGGCAGAGAGGTTCCCTCTGTCCTCACAACCGGCAACCAGCAGGTTGCCGGTGAAGGAAAAGAAAAGGGGGAAACAATAGGGGCAGGGGGCAAACCCTGTCGCCTGCCGTTCGCGGTGAGGAGGCGCAGAGGAGTCCGTCCCCTCTGCTCTTACCACCGACTTATTGACGATGGTCTGAGATTTAAAAAAAATTAAAAACACAAAATGTGAAGGTGCTGCTGCATTCAGATGGACATCAGAAGGGTGCCCTGCAGCAATCATTGGCATCCGTGAGGTCGCTGAAGGCAGCTGCACTGCGTGTTCAGATAGAAGATAGGGTCGACCCAAACGTCGGGCAGACTTGGTCTGCACTTAATAACAGATTGAGTTGGTTGTGTCACTCGGTCTGAGCATAACCCAGACCGAGCTGAGTCAACGAATGAAAAAGTGACTCAGTTTGGGTCTGCCCAGTTCGAGTCAGAAAAAAAATACCTTTGATAGACCGACAGACCAACTCAGTTTGGACAGACTGAGTCGGGTATGAGTATTTTTAGCAAATCGACTTGGTCTAAACAGACCGAGTAGGATCTAACTTAATGCGACAGATCGACTCAGTTTGAACAGACCGAGTCAGGTCTAATTTGCTTTTGGCAAACTGAATCGAGTTTGATTTCTTGGCAGACCGGCTCAGTTGGGATAGATCGAGCTAGATCCATATTTGAGGTAGACAGACTTAATTTGGACAAACTGAGTTAGATTTGCTTTCGGTGAATCGATGCAGTCCAGACCGAGTCGGCTAGGTTTTATAAAATATATAATGAATAAATAATATATATATGTGCGAGAGCGGATATGGACATGTACACGGAGAGGTGTGAAAATTGAGAAGGTCAACACCTCAATTTTTTCAATATGAGTTGCATCCAATTTGGATCCAAATCGAATCCAAATTTAGATTGGATCTTGTGTACATGTGAAAACCCCAAATTTTTCAAAAATTTGTAAAAATGACCTGTTTGCCCCTGACTCCATCTTCTGAGAAAATCAAAGCGATTTCAAAGCTAAATTTCAGTCATTCTTCAGATTTTCGGAATGAAATCCATATTGATATACTCAAAATTCAATTTCGAATCCAAACCCAGTGTTTTAAATCCAAATCTGAGCCCCGTTGTTCGATTTCTAAATTAAAATTACAAAAATACCAAAAAAAAGGGTTCTGAATTGCTCGGGCAGTTCATCCGGCACTCTGTTGGATCCCTAACTCTGTATTTCTCGATTCGAGGCTTTAAACCTCGAATATTTTCTAAAAATCCAGACATAAATCCGCTTTCTGAAGAAATTTTCTCAAAAATCGCCTTGAGTTCTCAGAAAAACTCCCTTTTGTAAATATTTTACAAAAACACAAAAAAATTAGTTTTGATCTTTGGTTTCTCGTAAAACTTTAGGATTTTATTCTAAAAATGCAAAAAAAGGGAAAAATAACACAAAAACCAAAAAATTTGGGAAAATTATGAGAAAAACGAATGAGTTTAAATCAATTTTGCTAAAAAAAATCATTTTAAAAACATTTTTTTATGAAAAACCTTTTGAAGGAGCCTCTTTTTGGAAAATTGAAAAAATCTTTCACGCATAAGCTTGGTTCTTTTTACGAAACCCTAAGCCCTCCTTTTTCTGCCAAACCCCTCTCCCTTTCGGCCTCCATTCTCAAAAACCTCCAGAACCTTCTCCTCCTGTTCAGTCGCTCGATCGCCATTGAGCCTCACCCTTTTCCTCTCTTTGCTTCGCCCATCGCGGAACCACCTTTTTTTTCCTCCGCCCATCTCCAACTGATTTTCTTCTCAAACTTTCCTCTTCCTCCTTAAAAGGAGGCACACAGGACTCCTTCGACTCATCGCTTTTCACCTCCCCACTTCTTCCTTCTGCTCGACGATCGCTTCTTCACCACCGCACCTCTCTTCTGTAACAGGAATCCGTCTTTCACCCTGTTTGCCTTCTCCCTTTTCAAGCTTTGAAGTTCTACAACGGCAAACAAGGAGTTTGATCTGAGAGTACCAGGCTTTCGGCAGAACTATGATCGGATCTCGCCCCTTTAACACCGATAATCACTTTCTCAAAAGTTCCTTGTTTCCCTCTTTCCTCCCTCTCGAGCTTCGCCTGCAAAAGTAGAAGAACGGTTTCTCAAGGTGACCCCCCCCCCCCCCCCCTAGTTGTTCAAGAAGGATCCAAATCCCTACAGGAACCAGGTAAGAACCCCCTTTACATCTTTTGATTTTCCGTAAATGTCTTCATATATTGTGTCGATGTTCCGATTTTGGTGCTTATTCAGCCCTTTTCTTACTCTTTTCACACATCGATGGTGAGATCGACCTGCATATAGCAGGATCGATCCATCCAATGCTACAACAAGGAAAACGATCACGTTCCAACACCTTCTACCCCTTCTTTCATCATTTTTTTTCTTCTTTTTCTCTCTTTCTCTTTTTTTTCTTATTTTATTTTTTGTTCACTACCTTTTAGCATTTGATTTTGATGTTGGCAGCGTCGGATGGCCTTTGCTTGCTATATTTCAACTACTCGAGGCATTCCGCTCCATTATCTCATCATCCCTGTTTTCATGACTTATTGTGAATTTTTTAATTTACTCTTCTGTTTATACTGTTTTAGATTCAATATTCTTTATAGTTCATTCACATCATTCTCCAAATTTCCTGCATTCCTCTTTGGGGATTTGTTGATGAGTCCTCCACTGAAAATCGACTCAATACTGCCAAAGGGGGTTTCAACCATGTACCACTGCTACCTTGATAAGGCTGCGTTAAGACTTTTTCAGAAGTTTATTAACGTTGATAGGATCTATATGATGATAAGTTCATTTCTGAACAATGCCGAATCTCATGGTGCTTAACTGTGTCTTTGTGGCCCTCACATTTCATATATGGGCTTTTGTTGTCTCACTCTGCCGTGAAAGCATGAAGGTGGCAGAAGTCGGTCTGGGGTATGTCGAGCAGCAGAGACCAATCCGATCATGTCAATATGCACTTGCCTCATGGGCAAACTCAATGTTAGAAAATGTGAAATCAATGGTTGTGATCCTCTTTTGTTCAGGTCTACAAGGAAATAGCAAAAACCCGTCAGGTATGAAATTTCTTTTTTTTTTTCTTTATTGTTATACATCTATCCTTCTGCAAGTCAGCGCTAGCCATCACCTGCGCACCTCACGTTGTTGCACCGTATCACTCCACTCACCTGTCAATTATAGCAACACCACTTTGATATCCACCTCACTACACCCTCAATAGTTGCTGGCACTCATTTATGTTACCTGATGACTTATTTCCCTTGAATAATTTCCTTTTCAGGGCATCATTATATGGTGAAACAGAATCCAATTATTGAAATGCTTCTCTTTGTTGTATGATAACCTTAATTGTAAGTAAGCTTGTTTGTCCCCATAGATTCATATTAGTTTTAACTCCAGCATTGAGATTACTTTCTTTAGTGTTAAGTCAGTTGCTTTGGTTATAAACCACTCTAGATCACTACTATTTGCAAGCTTCATTGTGTTCGATATTCAAGACCTGTACTCACATTTAGAACCCTATCCCAGTCTAGGTAATATAGGCCAATAGTTTGCATTATCAGGACTGTTAGCAATAATATCTTATTTCTACATTTTCTGGATGTAATGTGTTAAATAGGAATTGTATTGGCTATATTCTGTAACAAAGATTCAACATATAGACGTGCATGACAATGGTTCCATTTCATTCTCCTTCTAAGAATATTAGTGACCATATAAGTAGTTAATACTAGAATTTAATTCAACTTCTTTTCATTGAGATGCAATCTATCCATTTACATTCTTTCTCTTTTTTTTTTTATGAATTCTGCGTCTGCAGATTTCTGTTGCCAAACATATATCTGATTGCTAATTGGTGGCTATTCTTTCTATCATTGCTTTAATCCAGTTAATTGGGATATATATATATATATATATATATATATATATACATTTATATATTTACACAAGTTCAGTATGTTACACTCCATATACTAGTTTCAGAAGGTTGCTTTATATCACCCAGAATATTGAAGAAAAGCAGGGATATGATTATAACAACTGTTATATGATGTCAAATGTGCAACTGAAAGCTCAACTAGTAAGAGTAGAACAAATGAAGATGAAATTTCTGGTAGGAGGGTGGTTGTTTCAGTATGTTCAGCTGCCATTTCTGTATCCTCGATTTCACCTCCACCTATTATCCAACACTATACAGCAGCATTGCTGCCACCCTTTTGCAGAAAATTCTCCACACCCAGCTCATCCCCATCACTAATCTGCACTGTTGCACCGGTAGCAGTCCTTCGTTACCCCTTTCATGTTGCCACCACTATCTGTGACTGCATCCACTTCATCCATTAAACCCACCTTCTCTCACTGCTACATCTACTCACATATAGCCACCACCATTCATATCCACAGCAGTTGCTGTAATTTCCTACAGCCACCTTCACAGCACCATTGCTGCGATTCATCATGTTTTCATGATCATGCCAAGTGCCACAACAGTATGCTGTTCACAATAAATCCCCATTTGTCCTTGTCTATATCATTTGTCCTTTGTTGTGTTTCCCTGCAAACAGCACCATCAATACCCATCCACCACACCATTGCCTAAATTAGGTAGTCCTGCTGCAAACAATATTGTAGTAGTACCCAAAACCTGTTATCAGGCACCTTACTTCCCCAGCCTTCACCATTACTGCACATATGCCATATACATTCATTAGATGGTCATTGTTGTACCCTACATATAGCAGTGCATCCATGAGTTACATCTCTTCAGCAGATTTCATTATATTAGTACTAAGCATTTACTTCCCTCATGTTTATCTCACTGACATTATTGTACAAAGCATACATCTTATTAGCTGTATACCTATAAATTTCCTTTTAAATTATTATTTCCATGAGTATACCTGAGTGTTTTATTAGTTAGGCTCAATGTAATGTAAACTATCTTCTACATGTATCTTTTATACGGTACTAATCCTGTTTTGCAGAAAATATGCAGTGTTACCCTCCTTCTGAGATTAGAAGCCTTGTAATTACAATTGATGTAATAGTTAGATGCTAAATGAGAATTTACATTTCCTGCTTTAGGTAGAATGAATGAGCATTGTAAATGTCATGAATTGCTTGTTTTCATGCATTTTTGCCTTTATTTCTTAAATTCTCACAATGGTGAAACACGAATGGCACGTGCACCATTTCGTAAGAGGTAATTAATCCTAAGTTGATGATTTACATCAATGGCCATAGTCAGGATGTAAACAAGACTTAGTGTTTTTATCTTTTACAAAATAACACTGGATCCACACTGGATCCTTTTTCAAAAATCACCATATTTTCTTTAAATATTTTCCTCTTTTATCAGAATTTAATTTAAAATTAATTCAACATATATACCAATGGCCATAGTCAGGGTATATTGAGAATTAACTTCATTTTAAATTCTATAAAAGCACCAAAAATGTATTTCTCTCTTCACTTGAATTTAAATGTGGTTATTATATAATATATTCAATGACCATAGTCAGGGATATATTATATCTTCAACCCCATTTTTAATTTACTTAAAGAATGAAATAGCTTTTCAAAAACCAATTTCAAAATTCTTTAAGTTCATTCATCATTCAGGATAGAATTGCATCAT